>NC_139656.1:24599207-24629207 GCF_951799395.1 Argentina silus | reverse complement strand
CAGTACTTAGACTGCATGAAATACAATTCAGTGAGTCAATAAGAGAAAATGGATGTATAATATCACCGTAATCTCCATTGGTGAAAGCACTGGTTGGCCAAATGCTGCCAATTATGTTGTGTGTGTGTGTGTGTGTGTGTGTGTGTGTGTGTGTGTGTGTGTGTGTGTGTGTGTGTGTCAGTCTGTGAGTGTGTGTATGTGTGTGTGTGTGTGTGTGTGTGTGTGTGTGCATGTGTGTTTGGGAAGGTAGTGGAGTTGATAGGGTCGGCCTTGAATGTGTGTGTGTGTGTGTGTGTGTGTGTGTGTGTGTGTGTGTGTGTGTGTGTGTGCGTGTGTGTGTGTGTGTGTGTGTGCGTGTGTGTGCGTCTGTGTGCGTGTGTGCGTCTGTGTGCGTGTCTGTGTGCGGGTGGGGGATCTTCCAGAAGGAAAAGACAGCTGGGGTCGACACCCCACTCTCCCCTTCCTCCGTAATCTTAATGCCCTTCACTGACCAGATTAAATCCCAGATGACAAAATGCACAGAGACTGTCGTGAAAACATCTGTTCAGGGACACTGTGTCCATTCTTCCTTCCGTTGAGCCTTACCGGTCACTACTCAGTCCCCCCCAGTCCCCACGCACACAACATCTGCAGCCACGGCCAAGTGCACATTAACCACTGAACCATGAGCCCCAGCTAACCCACTAACCATCAGAGCATCATCCTCATCTAATCTAACCCCGTTCTGCTTTTTTTAAAAGGGCACTAAGACAACTGCTCCCCAACTAACAACGTGGTCCACACCTGGCCTTCCATTGAACCACAGCCATTTGACCTTGTTTTGGTTTCGGAAATAATCCCGTGGTCTCCATTCAAGGCCAATAGAAGTGATACGAAGGACTGAAGTATCAGTGTTTTTGTTGGTCAACCGCAGGGGTGTTGTGACTCATTGGCCCTCGCTGGGATGTCGTGTCTCCATGGGTTTCCCTTTTCTCTGATAGGCTGACCGCTGGCTGTGTGTCTCCCGTGGAGTGGTTCTCCCAGGGAGGGGCTGCGGGCAGCAGTCTGGCTCTCAGTGCTGTTTGTCCCCTGTGCCCTCTGCCCTCTCCCTCTGAGCAGGACCCTGGCACCGGGCTGAGGGAGGGTGGTGTGGGAGCTGGAAGGGTGAGGACATGGGGAGGTCATGGGGGTGAGGGAATGGGGGCATGAAGTGTATGTTGGGGGGAGGGGGGGAGAGTGAGGGGGACCTTGGGGAGTCTGTAGGTGGGAGGGAATGCTAAAATGCATTATGTAGATATACAGTGTGTAAAATAGGGGTATTGCGTGTGAGATTGGGGGACGGTGAGGTGAAATGAGGTGAGGAGTTAAGGAAGGGGACGGAGAGGTTGGCATGTGTGGGTGGAGTGAAGGATGTACTGGAGGATATGGCAGGGGAGACTAGGGGAAAAAGTAACAGTGAGATGAAAGTCACTCAGTACATGCACAGTTAGGTTTACTCCCTGCATGAACAATTCAGTCAAATACCTCAGGATGTATTGGGAAAAGCAGTTTTTGAGGGGTAAATGTATCTATGATTTCATCTACAGTATTTTTCTCCCTCGCTCGTCCCCCATGCTGTTGCTTTTCATTTCCATGCTAGCTAGTTAGTTAGAAATTAGCAGCGGAGACGTCCAACAGTCTAAATGCAAAAAGCCTGTTTGAAGTGTTACATTTAAAAGCGGGGATGCTCACTTGTGATAACTGATTGGTGCGACCACCTGTCAGGAATTTCATTTCGATTTCCTTCATCTGGAGTGTGAGGCGTGCGGAGCAGAGGGACTGATTAAAGGTTTTAATGGAGCATTAGTGTGTGTCTAGTTTGTCTTCCGCATATTCTTTGAACTTCAGTGAGTTTATTTGGTGTTTTTTTTTAAGGTGTTACATTTGCCCCCCGCCTACTGGGCCTAATAGCTTGGCAGTTACAATGCAAAGGTTTGGCAAGGAAATGTGGCTATATTTGGGTAATAGCAAAGCATATCTTCATATCAATAATCTGACTGCAAGTAATTTAATTAACACAATGTGCAAATAATGGTTGAGTCTGTGCTGATTAGTGCACAAATGGTTGAATAGAATTAATCAAATGAGACTTTAATAATACTGTATACGTATACAATTATTACAAGGCAAATACTTCATACAAATATGTTACATTCTACCCTCAATGGTAAATGATAGATGGGGAGAGAGAGAGAGAGAGAGAGAGAGAGAGAGAGAGAGAGAGAGAGAGAAGGACAAACCACACTATCTGTTTACTGTGCTCAACAGCAACACCTGAAGCTGTGACCAGGACACCAAGGCAAAGAGAGAAGAGAATTCTGTTTTTTACCCAACTTTCAACCATAGTATTTAAATTAAAAGCTGTTTGCATGGGAACTGATCAGATCTCCATCCTAGTCAATTTTATACTGATGACACCACAGCTTTGACACCTTCCAGATCACAGCCAACTGTCTCATCGGGGGAAGTGTCATTTGAAGATAGGGGCAGAATTGATGTTTTCCCCCTTCACTGTTACAATTGCCCCCGCTCAGGGGCAAATGAAACATCAGACTTTTTGGATTAAAATCAATACTGTGATCCAAGCGTCCTCTTTAGAGACATATGTATGTTTCTGATATCAAGGTTGAGTGGTCTCTGGGTAATAGAGTTCATTGCAAAACATTTTACAATTGCCCCCGGTCTCTCCTATAGCTGTCACGTTGCCAGAACCCCAACACGCACCCCCCCCCCCCCCCCCCCCCTCCCCGAGGCTAACACATGCCAACCTGGCTCTAATCCTGCCACTCGCTCCACCCGCCGCCATGGCTAACGCTAGCCACTAGCCGCTAGCTGCTATCCCCAAGGGAGACACAGGGGTACATGTACGCCGTAATAGAGAATTAGCTAGCGTGCTAATTGAGAGATGTGGACGGTATCTTGTTTGCTGTCACACCGCAATTATGGCCTCTATAGGAGCGGAGAGCGGATTGACAGACATGAGGCTACAGCACAGCGGCCGCAGATGGAGACTGACAGGTACAAGAGGCTGTGACGGCCCACGGGAAGCTGTTCCCTCACGTCTTACGTCCGAAAAATGATGGATGAAAAGAGTGAGAGTGGGAGTGAGATAGTACTACTGTAAATTAATCAAGCTGGCTGATGTTCCTCCCTTTTTACTCAGTGAGGGGGGGTTATACTATAGAAGTCTGATGTCACACTAATGTGACCATGGCCTGAGTCTCTCCTCTCCGTGAATGAGGCTGGGAGTAGCTGATGTAGGGTGGGCTGCTGTGATGGAGGTGAATGACTGTGGGGGGTGGGAGGGGGGGGGGGGGGGGTTGCACTGAGCAGAATGGTGGGTTGGCCTAGATAAGAGGGTTTGTAGGGTAGGCCACATGAATAATGTAGCCACTATGGAGCCCCTCTGGCTGACAATGCAGATGCTCCTCACCCTGTACCCCCCCCCCCACCCCCAGCCAGGATGGAGAGTGGTGGGTGGAAAGGGGAGGGAGAGTCAAATTAGGGGCATTATGTCATGAACAGACAAAAGTGTTTGTGAATGCCTTGAAAGCAGTATGTAAGGCTTTGTCCAGTTGAATATGTGTTCATGGAATAGTGGAAATCTGTTGAAAGGAAATGGTTTTATGACGGTAATGCTTATGAATGCTTCATATTTCAGCAAATTATACACACGCCTCAAACTAATCCTTTTGTGGATGTGTTTTTACCCCTTTCGTTGTCACTTGGGGAGAAAATTGCATCGACATGCCCACTCCCTCCCTCATGCCAGGTCTCTAATGAGCCTGTCTCCTCCCGAATTGATTTCTTATTGTTTAACAGATCCTCCAAAGTCTCCCATCCATCATAAAGCCATTCAATACATCACACATCATGCTGGGGCCTTCAGTTTGCCACACAATCACATCTGAACTGCAGAAACCATTATAAACCACATACCCCAGAGACACACTCTAAGCCATATACACATTTAAGACACATACAGTACACTACACAAGCACACACACACACGCACACACGCACACACACACACACGGCCACATGCGTGTGTGTGTGTGTGTGTGTGTGTGTGTGTGTGTTTGTACATGTGTTTGTACTGTATGTGTGTTGTGCATGATGCCAAACGAGAGGGCAGTGTCTTTGATTAACTAATTAGCAGTCCATGTTAAGACTAAATAGAAACTATTAACTCCTGGCCTCTCTGCAAAGCCTTTAATTTCCCTACAGACTGAAGGCTGAGGCCAAAGGCGCTGTTATTTGCTCAGTATGGCCCAGGTTTGCAGGTCACCTATGAAATCCATACAAACTCATTTAGCTCTTTAATGAAGCTTTGATTGACTTTTCCCGCCTAAACACGTCTGAATCTTTGCCTCCTCAGTCAGCAAGTCTGGGAAAGGAACAAAAGAAGGAGCCTGGAGCTGACCCACCCCCCCACCCCCCCACCCCCATCCTCATTTTCATTTTTACAAACGCACAATAACACCATATATTGTACATTGCCGTGGAGAGCTGAATAAAGCCCTACAAGTAATTAATATGATGGGAGAGGATTATTCGCCATAGTCAGAGTCCGCCCAGGGTTAGCTGGCTTGGTGGAGTGCTCTTGCATGACATAGAGAGGGGGATGAGATGGTTTTCTACACAGCGCATCTCCACAGTGACAGCAGTACTGCATTGCTGCTGCTGCTGCTGCTGCTGCTGCTGCTGCAGGACTGTGAGAGAGGGAGGCTCCTCTAAACACACACTACTACACTGATAGATGACCGAGGCATTGGGGCGCAGTGCCTCATGTCATTAAACAGGGGCTTTCAGTGAACACAGCTGCTATGAGCTCCCACCAGCAGACAGAGAAGAAGCTCATATCATTCACTGCTGTACGCGCTTCTTGATGGAAAAACCAGTGGGGTGGTGGGGGAGCTAATATCGACAGGGAAGGAGATGCTATAGGGGAGGAGAGAGAGGAAATGGAGAGTGGAAAAATACAAGAAAACTGTATAGGGGAAAGAACAAGAGAGAGTATAGGATTGGAGATAGTGGAAGACTGATTGAGTTTAGGGGTCACATCAGCTTAACTTGTTCTGAAATTGCTTCATATTTTCATTTCGCATTTCTATTGGTAAACCTAATAACGTCAGGTATATTATGAAATACGATTGGTGACAATGAATTCATATGGTGATGAGGGTTAGTCTCAAATGCACTAGCTTTGTTCAGGGATCAAAGTAAACACAATGCACAACACGGCACCGCTAGTTAGCATGCTGCATGTTCGTTCACACCAGGCGGCAGCCTTACGCCAACCAACTGTAAGAAAGGGCAGAGGAGCACTTCAAGGAGTTAGCATGGTCCAATTAACACCAGATGCTAGCCCTTAGCCAACCTACTAGAGCAAAGTAACGCACCTATCTCCAAGCAGTTAGCATGGTCCAGTTAGCACCAGATGCTAGCCCCTTAGCCACTCTCTCTGGCCAAGAAAAGAATAGGCGGGTATTCCTTCCAGTGACATGCGGTGACGCACACACAAACCCCCACACCGTAGCCTGGTTCTGGCTTTATCGCTAGTCTGAACTCAAAGCGCTTACTCTACAAAAATAGAGTTTTTTTTTTCCCATTGTCATTCCTTTATCATAAAATGATGATGACATAGCGATTATATCATCCCTTACTCAGACACCACTTTCAGTGGCTTTATGTCTCTCAGTACAGTAAATGTGGAAGGATATCTAAATCACTGTCTGTCTGTTTGCATTGCGCCTGGGTCGGAGCAGTAGATAATATCACTGAAATAACAATTACATACATCAATGGAAACAGAAGCGACTCACAGAGAGTGGTGCATACCTACGCCTTAAAATGCACCTAATCTCGTTTTCTATGGCGTAAATATACTGTCTGTGAGGCGGCTCCTCCCATGCCCTCTCATCTTACATCCTCCCAGCTCTTTAGACGGGTGGCTGGAGCGCGACACAGTGACGGCATTGTCATGGACGACAAGACCCCGCTGACATTTGAAACTGTCAGGAAGTGCGCCGCGGGCCAGCCGAGTTTGCTGAACTTTGACCTGGCTGCTCAACAGAGCCTTGACAGGAGGGTGGGAGCCAGACGAAGGGATTAGTACAGGAGTAGGGTGTCGACTCGATGCAGCCCCCCCCACACCCAGGCCAGGCCACCCTGTCCCCTCACAGAAGACACACTCCCCTCCCTTCCTCTCCCCTCCCCTCCCCTCCCCTCCCCTCCCCTCCCCTCCCCTCCCCTCCCCTCCCCTTCCCTTCCCTTCCTCTCCCCTCCCCTTCCTCTCCCCTCCCCTCCCCTTCCCCTCCTCTCCTCTCCTCTCCTCTCCTCTCCTCTCCTCTCCTCTCCTCTCCTCTCCTCTCCTCTCCTCTCCTCTCCTCTCCCCTCCCCTTCCCTCCCCTCCCCTCCCCTCCCCTCCACAGAACACACAGGGACACACGGGGGCTGGCGGGCACCAGGTTGTGAGCTGTCAGTCAGTGTGAGAGAGTGGGACATATGATTAATGAGAGCTGGCACGGTGCCAAATACCCATGGGTGCCTCTCAGCACGTGCAGCCTGTGGTTTCACCACAATCTCAAAGTCACACTCACCACAACGTACGGTACGCAGTGCAGAATGAGGACTGTCCACAAGCCCACACGACCTCAAGACCGCAACAACCGCGACCGCATTCGTCACTGCATGACGAGCGACCGCAGCCACTGCTATCTATCAACGTCTGAAATCGGAAAACCGTGACCTCTATAATCGTTAAGTACACTGTAACCCCACGAACACAATATGCAACTCTGTATACCGTGCTAGCCACAACACTCCAGGCGAGAAGCCCATCCGTTGGTCTGTCTGTCTGGCTATCTGTCTGGGACGATGAGGATTTATTGATTGATGATTGTCTGGCTGGATACTCTTCTGATAGCCAGAGGAGTCTACAGACAAGAGGGGGGGGGGGTGGGGGGGTCTGTTTTTGAATTATTTATACCAATCAACACCCTCGCATTCCCCCTTGTTCTCCCCCCCCCTCCCCCCCCACGCCTCCCCTCTCAACATATCATCATTAATGTGATTCTGTCACTTATGAGAGCTACTAGGGAAAACTTACTATTCCCTTCAGCAGCCAGTCACTCTGATTATGAGTGAAGTCTACAGGGGGTCTGGGAGGTCAAAGGGGTGTTTGTGGGTGTTTGTGGGTGTTAGTCTGAAATAGCGTTCAGCTGCAGTGTTTGGCTGCATGAGCGGCCCCGGGAGGTGGGAGGCTGGCTGGGTGTTGCCGACATCGACAGCAGGTGATGATTGTTATTAAAATAATCCCCGGCAGTGCCGACAAAACAGCAGGAGCCTGCCGACATGGTGTAACACTATCAGAGAACACAAATGTGTCCTTTTCAAGATCCTGATTCGACAGCCCCTCGGGGTACGACGAGACCAAAAAGTGTGTTTCACCACATGCAGAGTGGCTTACATCTCTATTCATCTCTACTCATATTTTTCACCGGAGTCAACTCTACAGAAAGTGTTCATACTCATGTTAACCAACTACAAATGAGATGGGGGACAGCCTGTCCAATCTAGACAGAGCTTTTAAAGTGCCTCATCACTCACCCAAAGACGACCTACCCTCCACTGCTATCAGTTCCTGTGTTGACGGGATGGGGTGGGACTCACGATTGGAAAAAGCAATCTGATTTGCATCTTAATGAGAGCTCTCTCACTTTGCGCGAGTTTTGTCTCAGTGAAAGGTGTGTGTGTGTGTGTGTGTGTGTGTGTGTGTGTGTGTGTGTGTGTGTGTGTGTGTGAGGAGGGGTTTTGAGAGGGGGCGGAGTTGGACTAGGGTTATGGTGACTGTCAGCATATCCTCCTCCCACCACACACACACACACACACTCACAGACACACACACACACACACACACACACACACACACACACAGCTGTCTTGTTTGAGGCCTGATGTGTGTGTCTCAGATATCTTGCGGGTCTTCACCCATAATCCTTTCCCAGGACAGCAGGGCAGTATTGATTACAAACGAGGGAGAGGAAACAGCAGGAGGAGGAGGAGAAGAAGAGTAGGGAGGCATACAGGATAGAAGGGGAAAAGTGAGTGACAGGGGATAGGAGTGAGGAAGGAGAGGCAGAGGGGGAGGAGGGGACGAGGTTGCACAAGGAGACACAGTGTTCTCATGTTACATCTTCATCCAGCAGCTGTTGGGGTTTGAGAGAGATAGAGAGAGAGAGAGAGAGAGAGAGAGAGAGAGAGAGAGAGAGAGAGAGAGCGGGAGAAAGAGAGAGGTGTCCTTCTTGGCGCTCCTTCAATCTCACACAGGCTCAAATCCACCAGCGCCGCTATAAGATCAGCACAAGTCACAACAGGGACGGAGCAGCCATTACTCTGCTCCTCCACTGGCCCCCTGGGGCACAGACGGGGCAGATGCCTGGCGACAGATTTAGGGGAGGAAATATGGAGGGAACACCTCCCACCTCCCTCCTCCCTCTCCTCTCACCCCAGGGAAGAAAGTGTACACCACACTGAAGTCTTCAGGTCATATTTTCCCCCCCAAAGGCCCCCCCACATAAAACATGCTGCAAAAAAATCTGTGTACGGTATGGAATGTGCATCTATAGGTGTATAGGAATGTATACCGTAGCTGTAATATTCATAGACAATTCAGAATTTGTTCTGGTTCCATTATTTCTCTTTTGTCTACTGTGAGCCTGTGTGTGGCTGTGTGTGTTGTGTGTGGCTGTTCATGGCAAGGAATCAGCTCAGTTTAGCACATAATGGAAATGTGAATAGCCCAGAGCAGCTTTCTCCCACACAGGGAGAGAGCTGGCTGGGAGCAGCCTCCTCATCTCCAAATCCAAACGGAGAAAGGAGAGAATAAGCTGGGTGAAATCCTGCCCTCCTGCTCTCGCTCCCCGGAGCGGTTTGCAGCTTCTGCCCACGCATCACTCACAAAGGTCAAGAACAGGTCTCTCTTTAACAATCTATGCACACACACACACACACACACACACACACACACACACACACACACACACACACACACACACACACACACATGTATGCACACGCAGACACACAAACATACACATACCCGCACACACACACACACACAGACACACACACACACACACACACACACACACACACACACACACACACACACACACACACACTTCAAGACACATACACACATAAATACACACACAAACACACACAGACACACATAGATGCACTAGCATTTACACACCCACACATTATACACACTTACAGTACCCTAACACAAAAGACACAGTGCATTCAGTCAAATAGGTCAGGTCATATGACTCAAGATGAGGAGTCATACATTTCACATTTGGGCACAGTTGTTGTCAGGCTCTGGGCTAACCCCCCTCCCTGTTGAGAGTGGTGGGCCCTCTCCTTATAATACCGTGACCTCTATCCTCCTACTTAAACACAAACAGTCACCTCTACAGCACACAAAAATTCAACACCTCATTTAACACAGACCCCACCCATCCCAGAGGCCACATTAAGCTCCCAGCAGGGGCAGAGAGAGAGAGGGAGAGAGTGCAAGGCGTCAAAAACAAATAAAGGTACAATCTAGAGACTTCATCCATTTTTCATGACTTTTTCATTTAGCCTCTTAAGACCCAAGTAATGGCAATCAATAGATCAAGCTGCTGTCACATTGTTAAGACCTATAGGGACCACGACATACGCACAGAGCCTGTATAGGTCCATACACACACAGCCACACACAGTCACACACACACACACACACACACACACACACACACACACACACACACACACACACACACACACACACACACACACTGTGCTTCCTCTTTTCTGCTAAGTCTTGACAGTAATATCGCCATTCATAAAACATTTACATCTTAATACTCCTACTACTCATATTCAGTACCCTTACCTCTAATATGCAATAACATTTGCGACCTCCACCATCACATAAACTATCCCGCACATCCACAAAATGGCGCTCTCTCTTCGTTATTAATCCTTGACACAGAGGAGTAGTGAGAGGAGGGACTTACATGCTACTTCTAAAGAGGCGTTTCGGCTCACGGCCTCCCCCAGGTAGTTGCGGGCCACACACACGTAGCTGCCGTCGTCGGGCTTGCTGCGTCGGCCGTGGACGATGCGCAGGAAGAAGAGGGAGCCGCTGGGCAGCAGCATGCGGTGGGAGCGAGGGTTGTCCCGGTCCGTCTCCACCCGCTCCCCGTCCTTGTACCACTCCACCGTGGGGGCGGGGCGGCCCTCCGCCTTGCAGTTGAGGGTGGCCGGCTCCCCCTTGGACACGATGAGGTCAGAGGGGTGCTCCACGATCCGGGGAGGGGAGTCATCCTGACGAAGACGGGATCCTGACAGGAGAGGAGAGGAGGGGAGGGGAGGGGAGAGGAAGGGAGAGGAGAGGAGAGGAGTTTAGAAATGCATTGGTTTCTACACTCTAAAATTGGACATTTGTCGTTTTATTTGACATCTCCCATCTCCTCCATATTTCTTCTTTATTCAGATAGATAGACATCTTTAGATAGATATTCATTAGATGGCGGGGGTAGATAGAGGCACGAAATGTCTGGTATGTTGTTGCTAGCTCTGACATTCAATTGAATATATTGAGCATATAACTGCAACAGTATACTGCGTGTGGTTTCCCCTGTGGATATGTTTACATGGGATAGAGAGAGGGACACAGTAGGAAAGGCGGGGATTGAACGCTGGTCTCAGCTGGAGACGGCTCATGTGTTAGCTAGCTGCAAGCAGCACCACTCAACCACGCTCAGACACACTACAACCCGTTTGGAAGGATGTGGTCAGACACATGCCAGAAGCAACATAGAGCCTCTCTCTACTGTATTCCGCCAAGAGTTCAATGTCCCTTCCGTATACCCAGGGGGAGGCTGGGTGGAGGTAGAAATCGGAGGACGGGCTCGTTGTAATGCATGGAATGGAATGAGGAACGGTATCAGACACGTATGTTGGATAAACATTCCTCATTCTGTTCCCTGCGTTACAATGAGCCCTGTCCTCCTGGTGTCTAACTCCACCCACCTGCCTCCCCTGCATCTACCACATGATATACCTCCGCAATATGAAGGGACAGGACAACATTGATAAGGCCACACTGACAATGCAATATGGCTACGTCTGGGACAGCGGTGGAGACACACCCCTCGATGAGAGAGAGAGGTTTGTCCCTGACAGGCAAAACGCACGCCCTGTCACCACCGTGCTCCGAGCCCCAATATCCACGCTGACAGACAGGATCCAGGGAGTCATTACGTCTCATTATCCTTTTCATTAACACACTCTGTCAAACTGTTCCACTTACTCTATGCTTCTGAGGTGCTGGTGTGTGAGAGAGTATTGATTGTGAGTGTGAGTGTGTGTGTGTGTGTGTGTTTGTGTGTGCGTGCGTGTGTGTGTGTGTGTGTGTCTGTGCGTGCGTGCGTACGTGTGTGTGTAAAAACCCACAAAGTAAATGTCTACGTCTATTTCTGGGTGTGTCTTCATATGGGCATGTTATTTATACCCATTAAGGATATACAACAGCATGTACGGTATATTCATATGTGTGTGTGTGTGTGTGTGTGTGTGTGTGTGTTGTATTGCCTCCCTCTTACACTGCTCTTTTTCAGAGGCAGGCATTTGGAGTGGAGAATGTGGAGTCTCTCTCTGTGTTTCTCCCTCCCTCCCTCTCCCAGGGTTTGATGTCACCGTGAACAAGTCAACAGGAAAACATTCCTCATCTCTTCTGTCGTCTGTGGAAGTGGTGGAAAAACAACAAGCAGCAGCTGAGCAGAGGAGGAAGCGAACGTTTTTCATGTTATTACCAAGTGCCTTGCTCCCACACTGCCTCCAGCAGCAGCAGCAGCAGCAGCAGCAACAGCCTCATCTTCAACCCTACTTACAACCCGTCTCTCCTCCTCCCCTCTCTCTCTCCCTCTCTCTCTCTCTCCTCCTCCCCTCTCTCTCTCCCTCTCTCTCTCTCTCTCTCCCCTCCCTCTCTCTCTCCCTCTTTCTCCCTCTCTCTCTCCCTCTTTCTCCCTCTCTCTCTTTCCTCCTCCTCTCTCTCTCTCCCCGTCTGTGTGAACGCGGCCAGGCAACACAACAACATGATTCTATCATTACTCTCGCCGCTGACAAATGAGACACGGCAACACGGCTGTGTTTCTCTGTAAGGGAAAGTACATAAGCAGTCGAGAGTGTAGAACCTGGGAGAGAGTGCTTAGTTCGATGAGGGGACGAGCCCAACCATGACAGAAATATCTGTTACAGTAATGGCTTTGGGTGCTTTTCTCGGTATTTTCGAGCCGGGTGTTTTCTAGTCTAACCCTCTCTTTCAGTTCCTCTCTTTTGTCACATTTGTGTAGACGAACACGAATGTGGCGAATGAATGGAAACTACTCAATATCTTAAATGCAGTTTACCCCTCCCAATCCAATTGGTGGATTTGTTCCAGCCCTGTGACTCGTAGTACTGCGGTCTCCCTGCTTCCCTGAGCTACTGGCTGCCAGTCTTCTCCCCGGGATGCCACACTCCACAACCCCGCTCACAGATGATTCCCATGATACCCAGTCCACTCGAGTGTGCCGACTCCCGGCGCATCCAACTAGCCATACCACTCATTCACCCTAGTTAGTCATACTGAAACAGACAAATCGGGGCTGCCAAAGGGCTTGTTTCCTCGGCAAAACCTGAGCCAAAGCCAGAGTGTACACCAATATGACCTGTGAAAAGCTGGCTGTAACAATGACTATAAACAGTGGATTTATATCTCTGAATGTAGCAGTCTGAAAGGCCTACAATAACCTGAACTTTCAGAGATAAAGGTTTTTTCTTCTAGTCATTACTCTTTATCTCTCTCTCTCCCTCCCTCTCCCTACCTCTCTCTCTCTCTTCTCTCTCTCTCTCTCTCTCTCTCTCTCTCTCTCTCTCTCTCTCTCTCTCTCTCTCTCTCTCTCTAAGGTATTGCTGCACACCCAGGCAATAGCACAGTGGCTGGCTGAAAGCAGAAATGTCATGGGTACGCTTGACTGGGATTTAACTGCACTCTGGCTAAACTGAAAATAAAAACATATGAAAACAGCTCTCCTTTTGCACTTCAACTCTGACCATATCAACTGTCACATCAATTGCAGCTGACATCACTCTGATACGAGTCCATAGCTACGGGGTGGAAAACACACAAAGTGAAGCTTATTGACTTGAGAGATCCCAGCTTGCAAAAATGGTTATGATCATATGGCTATTGCTACACCTACTGGGATCAGCAAACAGCACTGCACTTCAACGGTTATCATGTTTCAATGTGCAGTTATTAGGAGTGAGCTTGTGATATTGACCACAATACTGTATCTTGGTAGCAGTACTGTAGCAGTAGTTCGGAGGACGGGCTCATTGTAAATGCATGGAATGGAATGAGGATTGGTATCAAACAAGTGTTTGATGATACCATTCCTCATTCCATTCCATGTGCAGTATTACAATGAGCCCATCCTCTGATTTCTACCTCCACCAGCCTATGCAGAGGATGATAGTGTGTCTATCCCTGTAACCTGGCCTCATCCCTCATCTCATCCCTCTCTGTTTCATCTCAGGCTTACTTTCATTCACACCTCCTGTAATCACCCACAGTCAAATGAATGGCTATTCCCCCTGGCCTTGTGCAGGATAGCCTTCTGTTCTGCTCCTCCAGCCATTTCACCCCTTTAACACCACTAACACACACAGACACAAACACACGCACGCACGCACGCACGCACGCACGCACGCACGCATGCACCGCAAACACACCCACACACGCATGACCAAACATACACAAAATCAAACAGATACAGTGTATATAAGTACATTAGGTAGCCAGAGGTATACCCAGAAATGTAATGTATCTTTAGTATTAGCTATAGAAAAGCCCAAACTTGATATTCTTGAATTAAAAGGTGCAATAGTACTGTATGACACCTTTCATCTGTTTCTTAATGAGAGTCGTGGGCCTGGCAGGGCTGAATGAGAACCACGCAGAGTACAGTGTTACGATTATGTGGGGTAGTAACCTCACTGTGTGTTCAATTGCCTTTTGGTGCATTGGACTCCACTGGCCTTCCCCACCCCGCCCCCCCAATCAATGCCCTCAGTGTTGACATGGTCATTAAAAGCAGCTGGATGTTCTGTTCAGCTATCATGAAGCAACGCTGTTAGAAGTGGTATTGTGTGAGTGGTGTGTCCTCCTCACCAGAAATCAGGAGCACACAGGATGGCCACCTCTGGAACCAAGTGCTCACACATAACCAGACCAAAGCCAATCACAAGGCTATACAATAATTCGGCATCAGCCTACCCATGGCACGTTTTGGCACTTTTCAGATAAAGGAGTTAAGCTCCACCAGCTGCCTCTCAGAACCTACATCGTCTGGGTTCTTGGAGAAAACTGTCTGATGATCAGGGGTCCAATTCCATGCAAGCACCAATACTACAGTTGACTTTAAAGACAGTACAACTCCAGTACTGGACATTTATGGTGTGTAAAATTATTCTGGGGATGAATGAAGTGAGGGTGACAATGTGTTCTCTATTCATAAAAATAAATCTAAACATATTGGGCATAGAAATTGTACTAAATCAGAAATGATGATTTGGATAGAATGACCATGCACTATTTTTTACACAATGTGCACTGAAAAAAACAATTATGTTCATGATTGCTTTCCAGTGTATATTGAAACAGCACGTTGAAATAATGTGTGCATGCAATAATTGTTTAATAGAGAGTCCAAAAGTATAGACCTGCATCAATCAGGAAAATGATAATAAATTAACAATGAAATCAATTTAATGACCCCACCCACACAAAATAAAACATGCATTACAAAACAATAACAATGGATTCAACTGGTGAAATCAATAAACAAACCACAGATAATCCTGGTTATCAAAGAATACAATATTTGATGTACGCTAAAAGCCAAGTTGAACGAGTGAGCAACATCAGACATATTGGGATGCATTGATCACGCTGAGAGAGACAGCACATCTGCACCTTACATACACGTTCTTAATTGAACCTCTTAAGTGAACCTTTTGAAATAAAAACAATATATTCAGAACAATCTAGGCAAACATTGCTGCGGGTGGCACTCAAACTGTGGCTAGGTGGATAGACGCACTCTTGCGCGGAGATTTCACTGTAATTGGTTTTGCAATGGAAAACGACTTACATGAACAACTCAGATGGGTTTATGAAGTAATATTATATTATTATTAAGTCTTTCCAGACTTACCGTTGGCTTGGGTGTGCAATAGTCCACAGAGAAAGAAAAACCGTAGTAGACCCATTCTGGCATAGTAACCATCCACGGTTTAAGCGCACAAACTCCTTGTCCGATAGAAGCGCCTCACGAGTCTCTTGATTCGTTTCAGAGCAAAGAAACAGTTAAATAATAATAGTGGTCGTGAAGCGGACAACAAAATCATCCACTAAACGAATGAATTCCTCCTCTCCAACGGGGCACCAGATGGGTAGCCTATCATCACATAACGTTTGGAGGTGTCGGGCAGTCACCAACTGCAATATCGAGGTGCCCGCCTCATAACAACAGCTTGTCCGTAAACAGTGCCTATTGACAGCGATTGTCCGTCTCTAGGTAAGCCGCCTAAAACTTATTCAGAGCATGGTAGAACGTGTAAGAATTACCATGTTGTTTAAAACTCCGAGTATGACTGTGCGATGTTCAGTGGTCCACAGGCGGGATTGTTACTGTAGCCTACCTACCGGTGGCGGCTGAGAGAATTCAGACTGAATGAATAGTTACAGTTGCAGCCCCCACCTCGTAGCAATGTATACCCTGGTGGCAAGGGCGAATGCGCATACTGTACCTCCATCGAACCATTTCAGACTGTGTAAGCACGAGAGTAGACCTAAGTCTATATTGATTTAAGATAAGTTTATATTTTACATGATAATGTTTGATTATGATTTATATGGTGGAGCTGATACGATTATTTAGCTTCGAGTTTTTCGCTGCTGACGGGGGCAAGGAGGGCAGCTGATGACTTTCGCATCTCAGTATGTTTTGCCAATACGCGCGTAAATGTTATTCGTTTTGGAGTTTAAATTGGCATGAACTCTTGTAGAAATGTGATATGCAAATTAATGTTATTGTTGGCACTGATATGTCCGTACCACAAACATCTGGGGTAAGCATTAATGTACAATGAAGTGGCGTCCCCTGTCGACGACATGGTTGCCTGGTACAGTAGGTCTCGCCTGGCACAGCACATGGTAAACTAGTATGGCGAGTCTATACCACGGCACAAGTCTGGTCGATTTTCAGCACATAAACAACAGTAACATCCTGGGGTTTTATGATGTTGCACTGTCGCCCACATGTAAAGCCATTGACCAGAATGAAATAAGTTTCATTCACATGTAGAAGGTGTCCGAGGCGTAAACAATGAATGGAGGATGTTTTTTGTTTTTTTACTTTGTAATGTTTTTCTTGCAGAACTGAGAACAAGGTCAATCGAAAATGTAACGTCAGCTTCCCTGCAGATTGGTGTTCTACAGGTGAAGGGCTGAGTGCAGTGCACTCCCATGAATGGGAGTCTCGACAAACGATAAGATAAGTGCTGTCATGAAGTGGAGAGAAACCGTGAATGCTTTTAATGGGAGAGTGACCTTGTTTATCACTAGCACTTCCATGTATTTTATGTGCACCTGTGTGTAACACTCTTTCATAAGATGCATTCACATTTTCCAGTCATTAC
Source organism: Argentina silus (assembly GCF_951799395.1). Classification (NCBI taxonomy): domain Eukaryota; kingdom Metazoa; phylum Chordata; class Actinopteri; order Argentiniformes; family Argentinidae; genus Argentina; species Argentina silus. The sequence goes on along the minus strand of NC_139656.1, from coordinate 24,612,386 downwards.
GGGCACTATATTGAAACACTTTTTTTCCAAAGAAAACATTGCACTTATAAAAGTTTAACCACACAACACAAGCTCCAACATGAAACACTTAGTTGTTTACCATCCCTCGTACCGCCTTCAGGGACTCAATGGTCACTCACTCAATATTTGATAGAACAACCATGAACTTGGCATCTCAATGAAACATGCACATAGATATATACAGTATACACGCACACACACACACACACACACACACGCACACACACACACACACACACACACACACACACACACACACACACACACACACACACTAGCACACACACATACACATACACACACACACACACACGCACACACACACACACATACACATACTAGCACACATACTAGCACACACACACACACACACACACACACACACACACACACACACACACTAGCACACACACATACAGACACACGCACACACACACACACACACACACATACACATACTAGCACACATACTAGCACACACATACTCACACAAACACACACACACACACACAGATACACACACACACACACACACACATACACACACACACTAGCGCACACACACGCTATCTGAGTCTTTGTTATGAAAAGAAAAGAGAGTAACCTGGATAGGTGAAGCATACAGGAATTGGCATAGTGGTGTTTATTATTACAGGACATCGATCAGTATGGCTTTAAAATGCTCAATCTATATCAAGTTAACACATGAAGCAAAAATGCATTGCAATTCAGTTCTTAGAGCGAACAAACAATACCTCTCCCGCTCAATTACCGCTTATTTCATTTTCATAACAACGGTCGAACGGGCTGTTTAAGAGGTCCACAGTTTTAACGAAATGGCACTTCATTCTAGTTCACTGCATGTGGTGCCAACTCTGCCTAGCAGTCAATACTGGTCAATACTGTCAATACGATTATAAATGCAGTTTATTGCCATGAGATGAGAACGAGGCAAGCTGTATTAGAAGCTATTGATCTAAAGGGTGAAATTAAATCGCTTTCACTCATGGCGTTTCAGAATTGTGGATCAAATTAGAATGGTTGATAATGACAAAATGACATTGCAGATGATGATGGGAGAGGGAGTGAACCAAATAGAAAAGGCTTGGATTTGTTTTGCAGATTAGTGGAAGAGATTCAATTTATTAAGAGTATTCTGTTGCATTTGTGCTCTTTTATATTGTGACCATGAAAACTATATTTGAGTTCACAATGAGCAAGGCCCCAGACTATTCAACCCACCTTGTGTAACACACTCATCCAGTACAGTTCTTCCTTTACTGACCATCCGGCAATAACGTTTCTTTCTTTTGTAGTTTTGAATTCAAAGACGGTTCGAGGTGACCCAGATATGCAATAGATATTTTTCTTATTTAGCTAGGGGGGCTGAATAGGATCAAATGAAATGAAATCAGACTCTATTCATATAGCGCCTTTCGTGCAAAATTGCAATACAAGGTCTTTAACAATACAATGAAAATACAACAATACAATGAAAATAAACGGTAATATGAGGAAATTATAGTGTAGGAAATACGAGACATGGTAGAACAGAGAGACCAGCGCAGCACAGTAGGAGATGTCATTGAACTTTGCCCAAGTAGTCCACATTGCTACAGTACCATGATAAAACAGTGTTTAGAGTATTTGAATATATAAAAAAAAAACAGAGCATAACACTTGTGATTTCTCGCTGAATTGGTAATTTATTGCAGTCTATGTGTGTATCACAGGACTCACAGTGTGACGGTGTGGACAGACAAACAACTACCAGGCTGCAGGATGACCCAGCAGGGATCACAGTCTGTACAAACAGTGCAAAGCTTATGGCACACTCAGCCCCTCCAGACTCCAGAAGTTCTTCAGCTTGTGCACGCAAACACACACACACACACACACACACACACACACACACACACACACACACACACACACACACACACACACGCACACACAAACACACACAAACACACACACACACACACAGACCTATCTATTTACATTTTTATACCAAATTATGTTGATCCTCTTCAAAGGTCTTTTTGATGTGATCTGGGCCTCTCTTTGAAGCCTTTATTTGCCCCACAGCGGTCCCTGGCTCTTCAGCCTACCCATGATCCGTCTGTGAAGTGTCATTAGTACCAGCAGCCTTTTCACGTCTAATTGAGAGACCCAGATTATGAACTAATCAGGCTAAAGACATGCATGAGCACCTAACCCACCCACGGTGTGCGGACCTGCTGCCAACCAGCCCACCACGGCGGCTCTCTGTGTACCACTTTGCGTCTCTGCAACACCCTTCAACGGCCTCAGCACCCTCCGATTTTACAAGCCCAAAATAACATCTCCTTTAAGTCAATGATATACCTGTATACACTGTAGATGATCTCAAGCACGGTGTTCCATTCTCAACCTTTCGTACTTGCCCTAGGGATAAATCATCATAGCATTTCCAAGCACACTAATGTGTTTGAGGTAGTGGTCATTTACCGGACCACAGACTTATTGTAAGGTGCTAAAGGGGACTTGGGAGAAAGGACACATTTCCTCCTGTAGGATTCCTTAGAGCGTAGAGCTGAGCTAATAAAGGCCATAATTAGCTATCTGACAAGGGCAGTGATGGTTACACCCCCGCTCACGGTCAGTGCGCACAGGGACACACACCTCCTAAAGACGGGATCTCCAATTAAAACCAGACAAAACAGCTGCTTTATGTTCAGTCTGAGGCAGAGAGAACGGCCGGGCGAGAGAGAGAGAGAGAGAGAGAGAGAGAGAGAGAGAGAGATTATCTTAGGATGGCTGAATAGGTTGAACAAGGAGAATGTACTTGGGCGTTTCTTCTGAAGTTCCTCCGAAAACCCAGATTTCTCCATTCTGCTCCAGTCACAGACAGACACAGACACAGCAGATTCCTCCTCTCATCCCGCATCCTCCGCTGAAGATAGACGTGTTGCCAGGCAACGTAAGAGAGAGTGCTTTCCCTTCACCATCCCAAATCACGCCCCCGACAGTGACTCTCATCCATCTAACTCGCACTCTCCCTTGATCACACATTGGACAGTGTCAAGGTCGCGGGCCCCTTTTTGTCCACACCATTACCCTCTCATGCCTGTGTTTGTCCAGCCCAGGCACGTCTGGGAGAACAGATGGTGTTGGTGACAGAGTGGTCGGAGCCAGGCATACTCAGGCACACGCACCCTAGTGAGAGTGGACACCTGTCCTGACCACGCAGGCCAGAGATGGGGACGAGTGGCAGGTCTCAGTGCCCGGTGACAAACCTCTGTCTCACAGTTCAGAAGCCCTGCCATAAGGACTCTGGGCATGGACCCAGAATACTGTAACCTCCTCTAGGCTATGGTTCTCTAGCCTTTAGAGCATTCTCTCATTATCTTGATTTATCATAATGACATACACTCACTGAACACTTTATTAGGAACACTATACTAATACTGGGTAGGGCCTCCCTTTGCTCTCAAAACAGCCTCAATTCTTTGTGGCATTGATTCCATGATAACATGTTAGAAACATTCCTTTGAGATTCTGGTCCAAGATGACATGATTGCATGACGCAATTCTAGCAGAATTTTCAGGTGCAATTTCAAGCTGTGAATCTCCTACTCTGAATCTCACCACATCCCAAAGGTGTTCTATTGGATTCAGATCCGGTGACTGGGAAGGCCACTGAAGAACACTGAACTCATTGTCATGTTCATGAAACCAGTTTGAGACGGCTTTTGGTTTGTGACATGGTGCATTATCTGGCTAGAAGTAGCCATTAGAAGATGGGTAAATTGTGGCCATGAAGGGATGCACATGGTCAGCAACAATACTCAAATGGGCTGTGGCATTCACGCGATGATTGATTGGTATTAACGGGCCCAAAGTGTGCCAAGAAGACATTCCCCACACCATTACACCACCTCCACCATGAGAAGGTGTACAGCTGTTCCTAACAAAGTGTTCAGTGAGTGTATGTTCCTATGGTTCAATTTGTCTACTGTTCTTGGAATCGGGTATTTTAAAAAAAATTCGTGTGAACTCAAAGATTCAGCTTTCATTGTGGTGGATGTATCTTTTTAGATGTTCTTAGAAAGAGGGATACAATGGATATCAAGTTGCCTGTGGGGCCTGACTCACTCCATGGAACACAATCGCTCCTTTTCAGAGATCAGACAACAAAGTCACAGGGCACAAAGGTTGGAAGTCAAGATGTTCTACAAAAAGCATAATAAATATCATAAAAATAGCCTCACGTGCAATTAGCAAGAAAAACATCCTCTCATTCTCTGATATCCAGTAACATCTAATAGAATAGCTTTTTGTGGTTGGCTTGTTTTTATGTTCAGAGTAAGTCGCATCCTGGAAACAATGTGAACCGCAATTAGTTTAATTTTACATCCCCTCTTTATTATCTGTCATGCAGTCCAATACACAATGTGCTACCATTCCCTTCCTGTGTACACCTCATAGAGCTGAGCATTGGCTTTGGTCAAATGACTCCAACTAATGTTACAATTATTGACATGAGATTTCATCAAATGTAGCGACTTAATTGCATGGTCGATGAAAAAAAAAGTCCAATAGACTAGAGCTAGAGTGGTATTCTAATATACCACTCTGGACTAAGCCCTGAGAGAAAAAACCCCAGCATTTTCCGTTGTCAAGCAGACGATCTACAACCTTTGACCCCACCTCCCCAAGCCTGCAGGCAGGTCATGTGACTCACCGTCTCAGATTGATCCATTCTCTCCACTCCACAGCATTGTGAACTCTCATTTCGAGATCAATGAGTCAATAGACTGAACCATCCTGAGTGGCCACAGAGAGAGACAGTCCAGCCGTCTGTCTGACAATACCTCCAAACAATCACACAACAGACTGTCCTCCATCAGTAGATCTCCTCTCTGAAGAATTAAAGGTCTGGGGGATACATACAAGGTTTATGTTCACAATGGAGCCTTAATGGCCCCTTTAACTATGATTGGTATTGCTGCTGTGTTCCCTTTTGATACATCTGGGAGAGGATGTTTGTTTTCACCCCAATTGCATTATACAGTACCTACATGTTTTATGTAGCATACCCAGGGCTCTCAAGAGCATTGCCATGACCTCACAAGATGTCTTTTCTCAAGAGGAAGGCGCTCTGTCCTCCCTGAGGGTTGGGTGGTCGTGTCCATGAATTACGACCACTCATTCCTCCCTTCGGCAACAGACACAGCCTCCTCCAACCCCTGTGATGAAGCTTCCATCCTCCACTCTCACCACTGAGGCCCAGACACGCCCCACTGGAGTGGAGAGAGAGGGACTCAATCCCACCAGTGCCGTTTAAATGCATTAAAGGTGAAAAAGGCCCCATTCGCCCTCTGGAAGAGGTGCTTTGGGAGATGGGAGTGAGATGGCTCTCCGGATACAGAGAGCTGGAAGAGAGAGGAGGGGTTGGTGTGTAATCAAGCGCAAGGACATTTACACAATTTACTTTTCCTCTGGATGAGCACAAGAAAAATTGGAAAAAAAGAGAGAGGAGGAGAGAGAGAGAGAGAGAGAGAGAGAAAGAGAGAGAGAGGCTGAGAGGAATCAGACGAGAGAGAAAGCCCACAGTCTGCTGTCCTCTTTACGTGCCCAAAACGGCAGATAATAGACTTCTCCCATGCGTGTAAACATCGCATTTCCATAGAAATGGCCTCTTTCCCGTGTCTCCGGCGGGTAGTTGGGGGTGAGGGAGGGATGCGGCACTCGCCTCTTAATCCTGTTAGCTGTTCCTAGAGCCGTGCCAGTGCTCTGGCTGAGGCAAGCGCATCAGAACAAACACACAGCAAACCGGCCGCAGAGACTCACAGAAAACACGCCGGCGGGCAAACAGACAACGATCCCCCCCCCCCCCCCCCCCGCGCGCGCGCGCGCCCTCCCCCCCGGCTCCGAACACAAAACAAACACCTCTCAAAGCTCATTTGCATTATCTGTTATCTTTATCATCACCCGCGGCAACTTTCAAAAAAGCTTGCTGTTATGCACATTACATTACGAGAGCTTTAATCAATTTTGGTCTTCATCTCCTTTCTTTCTGATAGCAATTTCTTATTAACCACAATACAAACAACTAAATTCTCATCCGTCCGCCATAAGTATGGTCCCAAAATATAATTATTTTTGTGCTTTAAAGCCTCATAGATATTCAAATGACAAGCTTATCTTTACTTCATGGAATGATTTGATGAAGCATTTTGGCACTTGAAAATGACTTGAAAATAAGTACTCCTTTAAGTTCATTAAACCGCTATCTACACTGTGTCCCTGAAACCTTTTGTTTCATGTACTATTGCTCATTGTGCATTTACTTTCACCCACAGAGTATAGTGGTAGTGGAGGTGTCACTAGTGTTCAAGCTCCATGCAGAACCATGCATCGGTAGCATTGCACTGTATGAGCCATTACAACTCAATCTATGCCAGGGTTTATCCAATGGATGGATTTGAGAACTGACTCCCGTCTCACATTGGCACTGTGTTCTGCTTGCCTTAAGGTACTCCCTGCAGCCTAAGCCTCAGCAACACCAGCGGCTGCGCCTGCACCACACTGCACTGCTGCCCCCTACAGACTGGCTTCGGTATGCACACCACAAGGGAGAACTCCAGCACGCTTTATTGTACACACAGAGACAGAACATGTTTGCCTCCAAAAGCACACCATTTGTATATTTGTCTATGGTCTGACCAAAATGTGAAGATGGATGGGTTAGTTCTGCATGCCCTTTCTTGTAACATACCCCCGAACATGAAGTTAGAGACAATTGTCCATCTCGTGTTGTTATTGTTAGAGTCAACAGAGATACCGAGGAAAAGGTAGAACTGTTCATGCAGAACGTAGACTCACAGCAGACGGCACTCTCCAGACTGCAAACAAACACAGAGGAATCAATCGAACACATTTGCATTCATCCCCAGAGAGAGTGGATCGCAGCGCATACCTTGCAGTGTATTAGAATATGGTAGAACATGCAGTCTCATGAATAACATTATGCATATTGTCTCTCCACCGGCTGAGAAATCAGCAGATATATAGATATTCAGGGGCGATTGCTCTGTCAGACAAAAAAAATGACAGCCGGCTTTTTCTACTCATCCACCAAGCGAATCATCCTGCCTTCATCCAGACCAAGAATAAATCAGCTCATTGACCATCGCTGTCCATAGCAGACATGGAAAGCCAGGTGTAGGACTTACCATGAGGGACGCTTACTGGAATTCCTACTAGAGTTGAGTTATACAGTACATACGGTAGTAGTATCGTACCCACAGGCAATGGCACTTAATGCTTGTTAGGTGCTTATCTTAACACACCCTTACACATTCAGCTTCAATGGACGATGAGAGGGAGTCTGAAGAAGGGTGTGTAGCAAGCTGTGTGCGAGGAGGGCACCTGCTGGGCAAATAAACGATAACATACACCGTTTCATAACCAGCGTGTACTGGTTTTAACATGCCACCCGCGGGACTAGAGGGGGGGGGGGGTTGCTGGGGGCGGACGGAGGGGTTGGGGGTCTGGTTGGCAAAGAGATCAGCGTTTGCACACCACCGGAGGGAAAAGAGCAGAGGAGAGAGGGATGAGGGTGGTAGAGAGAGAGAGGAGGGGTGGGGTGGGGGTGGGGGGGTGGGGGGGGGGGGGTGGGAGGGAGGGGGGTGGGGGGGGAGTCTGCTGAATCTACAGAGCAGCTAATGCTAATAAGGCAAAGCTGAGCTGTTAGAGGGGCTTTAAGGAGCTTACAGAGGAAGAGAGACTTGATTCTGCTGCTGCTTTTTTCAAAGACTGGAATCTGGGAGGGGGTGTGAGGGTGGTGGGGGTCTTAATAACTCCCTCGCTTATGACAAGGAAAAAGAAAAGAATATATGCATACTCTGCAACCAGCTCCATCTGGGCTCTTAGTGTGTGGTAGTCTGGGCTTTTTTGGAAAGAGGATGAGAAAGCTCTGTTTCAGAGAGACATGGCCGGCTTCTACAGATGAACACAATGTTACCATTAACACCAAATGTACCACCAATTTCCAAACGTGTCTTCTAGTCATTTCATTTCCTCCATGGGGGCCGAAGGATATTGACTCAAATCCTGATTGGATCTGACACTCAATCTCATACATATTGGTCTCAGACAACTCTCTCCTAATTGACAGGAATCGACGCGAGCTCGCTGAGGTGGAAGGTGGGAGGTGACCCTGACGGACTCAGAGGAGTTTGACCTCAGATGTCTGACCTCAGAGTCGGGTGTTTGACGTTCTGCTCTCTCCCTGCACCGCCTCCATCACTTTCAACTGCAGGTTCAATCAATAACATGTACAAAATGCCTGTACTGTGGAACCTTTGGTGACGTTCAAAGCATTGTGTATTACAGGAGTTATGGCGCAGTGAAGGACAAATTGTATCCTTCCGCACATATTGTCAAGACTGATGTCTACAGTACATCTTCATAAGATATTTTAAGAGAACATCCATCAGTCAAATTTCCCCTAATACTCCCGATATGTCTGCCTTATCTAAATGGATGATGCCTCCCTGTGGCAAACCCAATCACAGTCTCTGTGCAAGGGTTTCACTTTTCCCTTCCGCTGTCATCTGGCCTTTCCTGTGACGATAATACCCACACATGACAGCAATAATCCCAGCATGCCATGCTGCTCCATCACAGCCTTCCCAGAAAGCGGGATTAAGAAAGGGGATGGCAGGCAGGGGGAGGGCTGACGGCGCTGTTACTGGGAGAGCGGGAGAGAGGGAGAGCGGGAGAGAGGGAGAGAGGGAGAGAGGGAGAGAGAGAGAGAGGGAGAGAGGGAGAGACGGAGGAAGACAAGCACAGACCAAAGCCAGTAAATCCCATATAACCTGTCACCAGCTGACAGAGCCGTGAGGCATGAAGAGCAAAATGTGTGTGTGTGTGTGTGTGTGTGTGTGTGCGTGTGTGCGTGCGTGCGTGCGTGCGTGCGTGTGTGTGCGTGAATGTGAACGGGTACATACGTTGAAAACATCTGTGTGAGAACATACGTCAACAACGGGAATTTCACAATGGAAGATAGGAAAATGAGAAAAGGTTTATGTTTTTGTGGGCAGCTCTCCTCTTCAAAAGCACTTGATGGTTCATGTTATAAAAATGTATGGGTGAAAGTTTAAGAGAATGGGCTATCAGGGGTAGAATATTTATATAGCTTTGAGGTAATGTGGTCTACTGTATCTGAATGACATGTATTTTTTCCAACAGAGGGAAGATTGTACCAGCTCCAACAGGAGAGGGTTTGCGTATAAAAGCAGACACACATCAATCAAACAGGACTGATTGCCAGAGAGTACGGCTGAAGCTAATGAGGTTTACATAGTGAAAGAATAACAGTCAGTCAAGTGAACACAGTAATTAACTACATGTGTCAATCATATGCTCTGTCTGGGAGATCTCCTATTAAGAGTTGTTGGAGGCAATTAATGCATGCAAAATAGTGTCATGCAAATCCAGAAAAAAAACATGTGTTGTTCTTAATGAGTAAATAACTTTCCATTACTTTTTGACTATACCTGATACACTGACTAAGCCCTATACTTTTAATGAGCTGAAAATGACAAATGATTAGCTTCATTACTGCATGAATGAAGTTGATGTAAGTCATGTATTGTAACTCTTGGTTTTAGTCATCCATTTGTATGGATGTTGCCACAGGATACATGTTTAATTAATGGAACGATATAGTCATTAATTTAAACCGAAAGTAAAGTATTGAGTTTCTGGGATTCCTTGTATTAAATAGTAAATCATTTTTACCATACCTCACCCTATCTGCAATGTAATTATTTCTGGATTATTATCGTAATTACTATTGATAATAATCTTTCATGTCCGCAATGTCTTAACTGTGTTTATTATTTATTATTACAAATTGAATTAAGGAAACCCAATCCATCCAATCCTCAATTCATTGTGAAACAAATGAGCAAATTATCCCGTATTGCACTGTAGTGTGCATCACATTAATTAGCTCTACTGTATGCATATTTAATTTTAGAGCGTTTTTCTAATCAGAGACAGTTATATATCTGAAACACAAGTGTAAGATTAATTGCTTTTACCCGAAAGAAAACAAGATGAAATTGAAATAGCTTGGTGTTCAGGGTCATCAGGGTTTGTGTGCTTGAGTACATTGCCTTCTCTACAAAGCAAAAGAGCATCAGTCACGTTTCTTCATCCTCCGCTTGGCTACATGAATACATTAGTAGCTGTCTAAAGAGAGTGAGTGCACACACACTCCGTATTATCAGCAATTATGGGAGCACCAGAGGACACCAGCGTGGACCTGCTTCCACCAGAGAGGCCCTGGTTGGAGCCACTGTCAATTTGACTCTGCTCTCAACCGCGACGAGCTACAGGATATGTAAATGCTATCAAAGGATGGAGGTCAGGTGACCTGCTCCTCCTGACATTAAAACAAAGCACGCCACGCACTCTTCACGGCAGGACGCGCCACCGTCCCCAGGCAGGCAGGCCTCTTATCCCCATGGCAACACCCCCTACTGCTTATTCTAATCAGTTCAAATTAACCTTAATATCTAAAAGGCCCCAGGGTGTGGGCTCCCTACTCTGCACTGCTGACACACCTTGTGAAAACTTCTCCACAATTCCCCCGAATGACAGCCAGCGAGAAGGGCTTGACTTTACTGTAGGGTGACAGGGAGGGATTGAAAAACACGCAGTTTGATGTGCCGTGCCACATTCCATTGTAATCATGGAAATGCTTTCTGCTCTTCATGAGAGTGTGCTGACATCTAAGGCACAGGAGATACTGCCGCCCACAAGCAAACGCAGAGTGCTCTCCATGGTGCTGATCCCCCACAATAGCCTTGTTACATTGCCATAGTAATCTTTATGTCAACCAACGAAATGAAACAGTACAATGTTAGCACAGGGATATGAAAAAGAGACTGCTGACTTGAGTGTGTGTCAGTGTCTGTATGGTTACTGGTGAGGAGCCTCTGCCCCAAGCTGTGGGACTGTGTGTGTGTGTGTGTTTGTGTCCGTCAAAGTCGTTACGATGGCAGCTGATACCCTGATCTTCATGACAGATTAAAAAACAACCATAACAGCAAACTCTGCATGTGAGCCGGCTCAACACGTTCCCTCAATGTATCACTTCAGAGAGGAGATGAAAAGCTCAGCTCTTGGCGTGCGTCACCTTAAACCTCGAGTCAAACTGACGGATCGTAACTGACACTCGCGTGGCGTAGTATTACACTTCCAAACGTAGACGGTGTCGTTGTTTACGACTCCTGAGCACACCTATCCCCCCCCGCCCCCCACATCCCACCCCCACCCCAGCCCCCCCCCCACCCACCACCCCCCTCTGTCTGCCTTCTATTCCAGGCTCATCAAGCTTCTAATGATCAGTATGCAAAGCAAGCCGTGGCTCCGGCACTTAGTCTAATGTATGAAAGCTAAAGCTCTGATCCGTGAGAGGTGTCAAAGACCCCGGCCTGCCTTTGAATACGCCTTATTAGCCTTTTACCTCCACACATACTACTTTATACCCCCCTCTTATTAGCTGCTGAGTAAATAGGTCCTGTAATTATGTCAAAGCACATTTTCTCGGGCGGTTTTGACAGGGATTATGACTTGCTGCTGTACAACATATTTGTGTACGGGGTGAACGGTTGGGATTGCTGCGGATTGCTGCGGATTACGCTAAGGATGACAGACCTTGTCTCCTGTGGGGAGCAATTTATAAAGCACACAAGGAATACAAACACTTGCAAATGTGGGGTGCAGGTCTGTAGAGTGAGGTCACAGCGGCTAGAATAGAATTATGTGACCAAATCATAGATCAAATATTTATGAAAGGGTTTATCCCACTGAGGTGACCTATTACAAATACTGTATAGTCTCAATGATCGTGTTTAGCGTTTTGCTCATACAGTAGAAGTGTGACTTTGTGAAACACATCACCTACAGGGCAAGTACAGTTGTAGTGACACACAAAACAAACAAAACGCAATGGAAAAACACCAGCAATGAGAATTGCAGCACTGCAGTGGGAGAAGTGTAAGGTTTATCTCACGAGCAACTGTTTATATATTTTCTGTCCTCCTCCTCTCGTGAGTTTGCTAGCAGAAAATCCTATAATTCCTCCCAAACGCGTGACAAATTGAGAAGTGAAGCCTGGACCCCCTGGGTGAGAGTGAGAGGGAAAGCAAGCTGAGAAACATACTGTGAGCTAATGTGTATGTGTGTGTGTGTACGCGTGTGTGTGTGTGTGTGTGTGTGTGTGTGTGTGTGTGTGTGTATGTGTGTGTGTATGTGTGCGTGTGTGCCTGTGTCAGAATGTGTGTGAGAGAGGAGAGGAGGTGAGGGTAGGAGCGACAGAAGAGTCATGAGGGAGAGAGAGACAACAGAAGAGGGAGGAGGGAGAGAGAGACAACAGAAGAGGGAGGAGGGAGAGAGAGACAACAGAAGAGGGAGGAGGGAGAGAGAGACAACAGAAGAGGGAGGAGGAGAGGGGCAAGATAAACACATGGCCTACAGTGTCCAATATGGCTTGATAATGATTCTTTTTGAGGACTGGGGTGTTGTGTGTTGGCACTGTAAATGAAGTCAATTCAGAGCAGCTCCACTAACCAGCTCTCTCCATCTGCCGCTCACACACGTGCTAGAGCTGGGGGACATCAATAATGGATAGACCAAGACAGTCAATGCCTGCACCAGCACCAGCACTGAGGGAGTAGAAATAACACAGTTCCTCCACAAAATCAATTCCTGTGGTTATTACCTGCTGCATCTCAAAACTGGGGCCTAAACCTGATCAAATAAGACAACACAAGAGATGACTTTCAATACATCCACAACCATGGCTTTGTTTTCAGAGATAGAGCTTTTAGATATTGGTTGCATACAGTAAAATGGTCCCTGTCGTATTCTAGCTGTAGTTCATCGGCCTTAATTCTTCATCCCTCTAAAAAAAAAAAAAAAAAACACACTTCACCTCTTGAAATGCATGACATATTCATTGAGTCTATACAGTCATAAAGCACAGAACATGACGTGGTGTACGATATAGTAGGACGTACAAAGGTTTGACAGTGAACAAATGATGATTTCTGAATTGTGGAGGAGGATTGGTACAGTCGACGCCCAATTAAAACC
>NC_139656.1:24584207-24596707 GCF_951799395.1 Argentina silus | reverse complement strand
TCAGCTGTATCTTTTAAATCAAATTAATGCTGAATACTACCATTACTTGTACCTTTACTAAAGTTAGAGCTAATTAACTGCTGAGTGGTACCCTAATTGGAATCTTGCTTAAGCTAAGATAACACTGAATGCTACCATTACTTGTGCCTTTGCTAAAGTTAGAGCTAACTGCATAGTGCTATTATTACCTGTATCATGCTAAAGCTAAGCTAACGCTGAATGTTACCATTATCTGTACCCTTGCCAATGATAAAGCTAAGCTGAGTGCTACCGCTAACCTTATTCATGCTAGAGTCTGTATTAGGTTGTTATTTTATTTTGATTGTGTTATTAATGTGTGTGAATAGTTGAAAGAACTGCCTTTAATAAAAAAAATATTGGGTGTAACTAGCCTGCGTTGGAGAGTCTGGGGAATTAATAGAGTACTTTATACCCTAATTATAGTTGTCTATCCCTGACTCTCCAGCAACACGTGCATGCCTGCATGCGTGTGCGTGTGCGTGTGCGTGTGCATGTCTGTTTTTGTCAAGCCTCATTGTACCCTGTGTCCTCCAAATAGCAAATCAAAAAAGCTGCCATTTCATATCAGCAAGAGTGAATTGAGAGACAAGGGAACAGACTCATATATGCACTGAAATGCAACATGAAAAGAAGAAAATACATATTAGATGGCAAAGACACTAATCTTCCTTCTTCACATACCCTGTCTTTCAGCATGAGGCCTTCAGACTGATAAATATTTCATGTGAACAATTCTAGTGGCGCATTCTATTTGATCCTTTAAATCATCGCTTTCAGGACCCAAGTTCTGTTATGTATGGGCAAAAAAACAAGTCTAAAAGATTTGTTGAGAAAAACATCTTCCCTTCACCACAATGAAAAGAATAAAGCATATCAAAGTCAGGACGGCACATCAGGCTTTATCAATGCTTAGTAGAAAAGCTCTGCTGCCATTTATCAGTTTATAATCCTAAGCCACTCGGGCGCCAAACATAACACTGAGCTGTTCCACTTTGCAATAGGTATGGATATGCAACAGGGTTCGCACTGAGAAAATACAGAGAAACAAGAGTTAGCCTCTACTGATATGCCAGTGTAAATATTGTAGATACATATTTGCTGTATATTGTTAGTACTGTAGGTGGGAAAACACACACAAACACACACACACACACACACACACACACACACACACACACACACAAAGATGCACGCATGCACGGCCACACACACACGCACGCACGCACGCACGCACACAAAGACGCACGCACGCACGCACACACATACATACACACACACACAAACACACTTACACACACACTCACTCACACACACACACACACACACACACACTCACACACACACACACACACACACACAACACACACACACTTAGAGCGCATTTGAACTGGCCTAGTATAAAGAGGAATACAGTAATTTGTTAAATTGGAACAAAAAATTGGGATAAAAGAAAAAAAGTATATATATATATACATAATAATGGCATTTACAAAAACTAATGAGAGTATGGCTTGTGGCAACGGCTGCAGACTCTATAATAAATACATTAATGTGGTTGTCGGGGCTAAAAGAATTCAGAGAGTTCTCTACTGTGGACTTTCATTACATTATTTTTGCCTTAAGATAAAACTAAATAAATCGGCACTCATTTATTCATGAATAACTACTACGAGGCCATCATTTTCATAACAGCATGCATTTATTCATTAAAGGCTGTCTTAATACCAACGTTAGCTTAGGGAGGTGTACGCTCTGATGAAATGTTAATGCTCATGGAAAATACCATGTTTTGGTTACAGCATGAAGTAATACAGGCTGTGACAGCGTCCCCTGTGCACACCCTAGTGAGCAGGGCAGGATGCTGTGGTTTTTACCAATTGAGACCAGTGAATAACAAGCCCCTCAGAATCCACCCTCTATCCTGCTGCTCACAGTCAAACAGCACACCATCACTCCCCCTCTCGGCAGAGGTGTTCCTCATGGATCACCACTGCTGAATATGGAATCAGGGAGGATTCAATTCAACGGAACGCTTGTTGGAGAAGAGAGTAAAACAAAAAGTTGGATAGGATGGGTGGGTGTAGGATAGGAGGGTGTAGGATAGGAGGGTGTAGGATAGGAGGGTGTAGGATAGGAGGGCATAGGGACCGGGAAGGGTTAAGGAGAAAGTGAGAAGAAGAGAGAGAAATCAGTAAACACAGAAGACTGATGTGATAAGCTGAAGTGAGGGAGGAATTGGGATGTACACTAGGTGGGAGAGATCGGGGAGATCGGAGAGGTACTGAGACTGTGGATATATGGGGAGACAGAGAGAGAGAGAGAGGAGAGAGAGAGAGAGAGAGAGAGAGAGAGAGAGAGAGAGAGAGAGAGAGAGAGAATACTGAGACTGTCTGGAGAGGTTGAGAGGAAGAGGGATGTTGGGGGACGAGAGCATCAGGGAATGATTGTGCGGTGAAGGCATTCTCCGGTCACTCACTCTGCGCAGAGTTATTGCTCATGACATTTAATTGCGGGAGAAGCACGCTCCTTCATTTGATATATCCTGGGGCCTGGTAATCAGGCTCAGATGAGAGGGAGGAACATTAATTTGTGTGTCATATCCTGCAGCATCTCATCAGTCGTCAAACAAAGGAAGAGAGCTCACAGTAGACTGTAAGTAAGTTTGGCTGCAACAGTACTCCTACACAACCTGCAATATACATGGGATACATGGTGTCAAAAGTAGTTCCTCTATTTCTCTCTCTCTCTCTCTCTCTCTCTCTCTCTCTCTCTCTCTCTCTCTCTCTCTCTCTCTCTCTTTCTCTCTCTCAGGACAGAGGATTGCGATTTGAAGCTCGGCAGTGAAATTTAGGTTGCCATCGTCTGCAAATAGATGCAAAATTTCTAAACATGACATTATTGGCCTTGTGAAAAGGCTGTTAAAAGCTGTTATCTGGCTGGTGTGCTGAGCTGAGCCTGGGGTGAAGAATAGGGCAGGAGATAGGACACACTCTCAGAGGCTGTGACTGGAGGGGAAAGGGGAGAAAGTGGCCGCTGGTGTCTGTGCATTTGTGTCACACATAAATTTGTCATGGTTACTGCTTCCTTCTTTAATCTCTGCTGTGTGTGTGTGTGTGTGTGTGTGTGTGTGTGTGTGTGTGTGTGTGTGTGTGTGTGTGTGTGTGTGTGTGTGTGTGTGTGTGTGTGTGTGTGTGTGTGTGTGTGTGTGTGTGTGTGTGTGTGTGTGTGTGGCAGAGCCCAGGGATTGAGTGGGCAGTGTGAGTCAGCTCCACCAAGCCCTGCAGAGTAGGTTTTTTTCATTATTAAACACCAACATCTTCAGTGACTTTTGGTCTTTTCTAATCCCCTCCTGATATAAGACGGAATTCTGCACATTCGGCATGGGCCTTCTTATAGTGGGCTCACAAAATCCCCTCACATGCCTCAAGTCACCAAATGCCTACACAGTACCCCCCCCCCCCCCCTCCTTCTTTTCCTTTCCTAAATTCCTCCTTTCCACTAATTCCTTTTCTTTTTATTAAACTTAACTTTCCCTCCATCCTCCCCCCTTCCCGTCCTACTTGTGATGCTCTCTCTATTTTAATGACTGTGCCACCCCCCCCCACCCCCCCGCCCCCGCCTCATGCATCCATCTCCATCCAAAACCATCTCCCCAGCGACGGTGTTCATTTTCTTTATATATCTTTGTCTTTTTTTTTCTTTTTTCTTTTTTTTTGTTACCTGGCTCTCATTTTGCAGTACTGAATAATTCAAATTGTTGATTCCCAAATCATCAAAAATTGATGTCAAAAGAATGCATAATTAATCGGTTTAATTCAGAGGTTTTTTTTTCTTTCTTCCTGATGGCATCTTCTCCCTCTCAATCATGTCTGAGTGAGGGTGATGAGAGGCGAACAGACAGGGCTCTGGTGGACAGTCTTACCATCTGAAGGAGTGTCCCCACCTCCATCACAGCCTACACTCTCACATAAATGGCTGACCTACCTCTACTGTGTGTCCGGCGGGCAATGACAGAACTGCATCTGAAGGACACTGATAGAACCCTAGGATATCATATGTTCTTCTGTCCAGGTCTGTCCAAAACATCACATTTCGACATATCCTTCACAAAACAATTTGGGCAGAGCATTCACCGTACCAAATCCAAAGGACATAATAAGAACTATATGAAGTAAACATTACAGTAGAAACAATGATATTTACTGTATGCAGAGGACCATAGTTTGGCATCAGAGCGAGAGCTCATTGTGAGGAAGAGGATGTAATGCGTAGAGTTTGGGACTATGATGTGACCCTCTCATCCCGGATGAAACCCATCTCAGAACACTGAGCATTGCCCTGGCTCTTCTGTTTTATGTATTTTAGTGGTTTTGAAACATATCAGCCCCCCCCCCCACCCCCAACATCTGAACAAGACTTGCCCTTACACCACACCACCCATAGAGAGCTCAGCTCCGCTCAGCACGGCAAGACAAGGCAAGGCAAGGCAAGGCAACAGCTCATTTACCAGTTGTTCTAGTGATGAATGGGGGCCATTATGTGTGGATAATATAAGTCAGAAAAATTAATTGCACTCTGAATCACACTGGCAGGGTGTGAGAAAACTTTATAGAACACACAGGCCTCGTCGGTCAGAGTGTCGGTTGCACACATTCAGGATGTTGTCAAACAGCTGGTCTTATTCCAACCGTACACACTTCACAAGACAGTAGTCTGTGCCGTTCTCCGACCGTAGTTGCTCCCTGGATAATTCTCTACCTTCCCTCTTTCTGCTTCAGAGAATGAATTGACAAACAAATATAGTAAACATATATACATACAATAATATAGACTGTATTAGCACTTTCACTGAGATAGATTTGGAATCATGAGTGTAGTTTGAGACTTTTTGGCTTGGGGGGGGGGTGCAAGAACACACACATTGCACATTGTCAATGAACCACAAAGCACTTGAAAACACTGGTAAATGAAGACACCATCCCAACTTGCACGTCAAACAGAATCAATGCACTCCCCCTGCCCCACCCTTAATGCCGCCCATGTCTGTAATGCTATGCATAGCATATATACAGTATATATAACCAGTTCTGACATCAGAGTGACATTCATGCCTACCATCCACCCACTGAAAACTGCAAAGTGATTGCTTGATGAGATCAATATTAAATAGATCCATCCACGTCCTATCAACCTCCGCATCCATCCATGTCCTGTCAAATAAACAGTGGCATTTTCAGTGTCTTTTGAAAGAGCATGAACCGTTGCAGAGAGTTCTTGGAAGTCTAAGCACGGACGTGGCTCGTGAGGAGAACATACAGTCCATGTGGACTCATATGTTGCACATCTCCTCCTCTCCCCCTGTTCATTTAGGTCAGCACTTAAGGCACCATGGTGAGCATGGTAGAGATTAGGGCATTCAGAACAGAGACTGGCTGTCTTAAGTGCCAGGATTGGTGATGGAGCTGGGGGGGGGGGGGGGGGGGGGGGTAGAGGGAGGATTTGTTGGAATTTCTCCCCACTTTCCTCCAGGAGCAATAATCCCAAGCCTATATATAGTCACCTTGATGATAAGAAAATGGAGAAGATAAGCATTTAAGCGTTGCCTGCTCTTCGCTGTCGCATGGACACTCTTTACTAGCCTTCTGATTAACACGGAACGAGCGCAGAGAGATGGAGTGATATCACATCTACGGAACTGTACGTGTCCATGAAGAGACAACGACTAGGATGGGGAGCGGGGGAAAGTATTTAGAGAGACATGGGAGATTATTTCTAGATTTTGAATGAAAGACCAAGTATTTCGCTGTCATTTTAGACCTTCACCTTGTGCATGTTTGGGCACATTTAATTTGACTGCATAGATTGTCCCTGTTGCTAAACACATAAGTACTTAACTAATTCAAATGAAGCCCATTTCTGACGTCAAGACAGGGGACAATACCACAACTTTTGAATTTAGACAGTAATGCCTTTATAATTATGTTCAAAAATAGTCAGTTGAATGGACAGAATGAGTTTCTCCATCAGGGAGAGCGAGACCTCTTTAATTCAAATACAGAAACATAATTACACAGTTACCTGTGTGCCCCTCCCTGGTGGACTGAGTAATTGTGTTTAACTTGGCTTCAGTTAACCCCACTTGTCTCAGTCTCATCCATCCATGGTTTATCTCTAACTAGCCTGTCTGGGGCCAATGTAGGTCATACCTCCCCCGGGCCAGAGAGGGCGCCACAGGCTGTTCCATGTATTGAGCTTTGGTAAAGAACCAAGTAAGGCTTTCAAGCTACAGGTATATAACAGACAGGTATATATATATGATGAGCAGAGATAAATGAATGCACAGTCTATAGGAATTCCAGTATTGGAAAAGTCAAAACATAGCAACATTGCCTTTGTAAAAGGAAACTCAAACAACTCTTTAAAACAGTTTGAGAACTCTGACTTGTTTGGGAATCCACCAGGGAGTTGATCTAAGATGTTTCTGTGCACACACACACACACACACACACACACACACACACACACACACACACACACACACACACACACACACACACACACACACACAGACACACACACAGAGGCACACACACACACACACACACACACACACACACACATACTCGCGCGCACACACACACACACACATATACACACAAAGCAGTGTGAAGGCTGCCTGATGATGAATAATGGAAGACACACTGTGTGTGTGTGTGTGTGTGTGTGTGTGTGTGTGTGTGTGTGTGTGTGTGTTGGTGTATGTGTGTGTGAACACAGCCTTTATATACTGTCATATGAGTGGAGAATGGTTGGGTGATGGCTGATCCAAGACTCACCTTGGGAGGACAGGAAGGAGAAACAAGGAAACAAACAAAAGAAAGAAAGTAAGTGTTGCGTAAAGCAGTCAAACAAGTAGGTGGCCTGTGTGGGTTGTCATTTACATGTTCTTCTCCTTATAAATTAGTTGGGTATCCAGCTAGTAGAGGGGGTTCACAAATAATTCAAGTCCAGTCTCAAATACCAGCAAAGCCCGCCTAATTACACTCACCGGCCACTTTATTAGGTACACCGGTTCAACTGCTCGTTAACGCAAATATCTGATCAGCCAATCACATGGCAGCAACTCAATGCATTTAGGCATGTAGACATGGTCAAGACAACCTGATGAAGTTTGTCTGAAACTGAGCATCAGAATGGGGAAGAAAATGGGGAAGAAAGGTGATTTAAGTGACTTTGAACGTGGCATGGTTGTTGGTGCCAGACGTGTTGGTCTAAGTATTTCAGAAACTGATGATCATTACGTCGAACATTAAAGCAGATGGGCTACAGCAGCAGAAGACCACACCGGGTGCCACTCCTGTCAGCTAAGAACAGGAAACTGAGGCTACAATTCGCACAGGCTCACCAAAATTGGACAATAGAACATTGGAAAAACGTTGCCTGGTCTGATGAGTCTCGATTTCTGCTGCGACATTCAGATGGTAGGGTCAGAATTTGGCGTAAACAACATGAAAGCATGGATCCATCCTGCCTTGTATTAATGGTTCAGACTGGTGGTGGCGGTGTAATGGTGTGGGGGAAAGTGAACGGGAGATTTGCATCATGGATGTTCAGCCAACAAATCTGCAGCAACTGCGTGATGCTATCATGTCAACATGGACCAGCATCTCTGAGGAATGTTTCCAGCATCTTGTTGAATCTATGCCACAAAGAATTAAGGCAGTTCTGAAGGCAAAAGGGGGTCCAACCTGGTACTAGCAAGGTGTACCTAATAAAGTGGCTGGTGAGTGTATCTCTCCCATTGAACTCAATGGAAACAGTAGCCTTCACCTATAGATGAAGACAGCTGGATGGCAGCCTTTTTGCAGAGTGCGGGGGTCGTCTCACTGCATGCTGTGGCATTCACCATGAAATATTCATCTTCAAACACCACAACCTATTTAACATTACACCTTTGCCAGTGGGCTGCCTCTGGTCTCTATAACTCCCCACTGATGGTGACAGGCTGATAGGTCTCTCAACGCGCCGCTTAGCATATCAAACAGCAGAGTCCACTGGACTCACCCTCCCATACTGGAAAATGAATGAGCAAATGCCATGCGATGAACATCATTATGAATATGCATGTAAATATGTTGACAGGTTGTCTGATGATACACAAGGAGAAAGGAAAATAGCAAGCTAGTGGAAGGGCATATGGAAAATGATCACAACATAAATACTCGAGACACAAGACCAGCACACATTGCTATATTTCAATGACTGGATGGCCTTTCTGTACAAGCCCAATGAAATACAGTTGTAGTGATTGATAAACATGTGCCACAACTATGATGTCCTAGCCAAAAATGACAATGATGTGACTAATTAGGATTATATAACTGCCATCCAAATGAAATGTTAAAGCAAATTCATTTTGGTTAGGGGCCCACTTTAGTATGAAAAAAAATGGATTCATAAACCATGAGACATTAAATGTGTTTGTCAGGAGCTAGTGGATTTGGTCTCCACAGTGAATAGTTTTCTATGTTCTTTAGCCAAATGAGGCGCAAAAAAACACTGACACTTTGACACATTTTATGCCTCCATAGTCCATCATACCCTCTCAATTCTTTCCCTAAATCCATGAAAATATGACTGCAAATGTTGGCTATGGAGTGTGCTCGCTCTCTTGAAAAACAAATAAATAAATAAATGTGAGAAAAAACAATAGCACACACCATGCCACGCTGTCTTCCCGGCTATCCTCTCACATTCTCCGCGCATTGGCATGTCAAAGTAGGCATGGCAGACAATTTAGGCTTCAAAAGAAAAGAGACAAACAGAAAAGCTTATGCTTGCAAATTCGGAATTAGCCTAATTCTTTTGTGTCTTCCCTGAATGTTTTCCAAGGCACTCTTAAGAAGCTCATTTCACATGGAAAATGGTTCAGCGTGGTAATGCCTACTTATCAATGAGCTGATTAGAACACACTGTTTGTTCCATCCTCACATCATGAAAAATGCTCTTTGTATAGGACTTGGTAATACACTGGCACATGGCTTCTAAGACGATGAATGCTCTTCTCAATTGTTTTGTGAAGGATATGCATACGCACAGAGATTCTAAGTCATGTAAATGTGGCCAAATAAACGGAATCATTGATCAGTGATAAGTCCACCATACCACCCCCCCCCCCCCCCCCCCGCCCTCTCTCTCTCCCTCTCTCTCTCTCTCTCTCCCTCTCTGGATCAGCATAGTGAGGTGTTAATAAGTTCCGGTGGCTAGACCTCCCCTCCGCCTGTTACCAGGGGAGAGTATGAAGAGACCTGATTGGCTAACTTGCTAGCCTGCTCTCCTCTCACAGCTCACAGCTGGATAGCAAGCCCATAGCATTCTGGGAGGATAAGTGGGGGCATCCTAGGAGAGGTCCGGTGCTTCATTGGCATTCCTTGCATGGTGAGTAGGGTTGTGAATTGAACCTGCCATTACACATTCAGAGATAGCAGGCCGGCCTCTCTCCCATCCTCCCTGTGAGTATGATGAAGAGGACAATAAACAGTGAGATGCAACATGATAAGATTCTGGCGGAGGAGCCGAGTGGTAGACAAATGTGACCTGACAACATGTAGCGGCGCTGGGAGAATAATTCTCAATGAGTCGGTCCTCCATTAGCACGAGCAAGGTCACACCCTGACACCGTCAAGTCAACCCTGCATGGGACAAATATGAGCCTTCATCATCCTTATGTACTGCACCCGTCAACATGCTCATCTGACCTCCTCTACTGTGCTCAGAGCACATGCTCACTGGAAGTATGTCTGCGGTCGACGTTTTGGCAACGACTACTGACTTGGCCATGATTGATGTTATCAATCATTCTAGCAAACAGTCTGGTTTGGTGAAGGATATTTGATTGACGTCCTCTGGTTGATAGCTCATCAACGACTATCATGTCGGCAAGTATTGGCAAAATACAAATACATGCTTCATGCTCCTCTGGACGATGGGAAATGCCAGATGGGCCTAACTAACAGCAACTCCGCTATTGGAGAGAGCTGTTGGCACCCCATCTTGTCATGTCCTATCCTATTGCAATGATGATTTATGCAAGATGAGGAGCGTGTCATATAGTTTCAAATTTACGCCTTTTTTTTAGCTACTTGGGCAGAAAAAAATCGGACACCCCCCCCCAAAAAAAAACTCCCAAAAAACAAAACACGATGTGCACACACAAACACTTTTGTTTTGATGTCATGTCAGAATTATCCTCTGGCATTGTCATATCACTGTGAGTAATCAGGGCCATCAGCCGCGCTGCCGCAGCACTTGGACTAAAATTACACAGAGGATGTCTCTCAGCAGTCACTGGGGGCAGTTGTTTAGTGAGGTCGGTGGTGGGGTGGGGGGGTGGGGGGGGGGGAGTAAAGGCAGGATGGCCAGGGAGGCATGGATTCTGGGCAATAACATGCACCGTACACACCCAGCAGTCCTAACTGTCACATCCCACTGATCTGAGACCTGTCCATCCTCATTACGCCCAGACCGAGGAGAGTGGGCTAATTAACGACTGCAGTTGAGGGATGACAAGGAGCGTGACAGTGAAAGGAGGAAGAGGAGGAGGAGGAGGAGGAGGAGGAGGAGGAAGAGAACAGACGAGCAGGAAATGATGAGAATAAAAAGCCATGGAGCGACCAATGGCTAGAAAGAAATATAGTCAAGATGAGGAGGGAGAGAAACAAAAGAAAAGGGGGTTTGATAGGAATACGGAGGAGAAGATCGGGAGGGAAATTACAGGCGGATGCGCTAAGATGGAAGAGGTAAAGATGACATTATCTTCCTGTTCTTTCTGTGTAGCTAACAAGTCAATCACACCACCTTAAATAACTCGACCGGTCTGGCCTTGAAACTGTCCTGAGGCCAGTTCCTGACACTGGGGTCAGATTGGCTCGTAACTCATGGCAACGACTCCTATCACAATGGCCCTTAAGGAGAAAGAAGA
This sequence comes from Argentina silus, assembly GCF_951799395.1. Classification (NCBI taxonomy): domain Eukaryota; kingdom Metazoa; phylum Chordata; class Actinopteri; order Argentiniformes; family Argentinidae; genus Argentina; species Argentina silus. The sequence continues at coordinate 24,585,705 of NC_139656.1, read as the reverse complement.
GGGAGCTTGCTGTAGTGTTTGTGTAGTGTGCATTCTGCTACAGTACATGTACATGTCTATCTGTAGCCCAGAGCGGCTCCCTGTCCAACAGGCCAACAAGGTGAACAGTAAATGAGATGGACGACTATGCTTCATCTCTCATGTTGACAGTAGGTCTATAAATGTACTCTATTAGCGAAATTAGTCAGAAAGAGTTTGTTGTACATCATTTCAAAACAGCCTTGGAGATGAGAGAGGAGTTTCCGTTGGCCCTTTAACGACTGTTGGCAGGCGATTCTGTAATGTTGCCCTACAGGCTCGACTCTGGGTCCCTGAGTGTGTGTGTGGTAGAGAGAAAGATATGGACAAAGATATGGTTCTATTCCACGGATTTGATACAGTACCACATGTTGCCCAAGGATATGGAATACACATTTCATGCTACAGAATCCAAGTGATTTTTCGTAACCTTACCAATCGCTGTTTCTATTACTCAACTTTGATGGGAGCTGTGGAGTAAGAGAGCCCTGAGTATGCTCAGGAAATCTATCTTCTGTTATTGCATCAGCTCAAAGTCGCAGTTCTGTCGGCTGCAGAGAGAATCCCCTGAAAAACAGACACCCAACTAGATGGTACTACATGTTTTTATGCATATTATGGCTGAACATACTCCCAGCCTCAGGATTCTAGACGCCTCGCTTGTAAATCTTCTGTGGCGATCAATGCAGGGAACTTTGAGGTCCACGTTCATTTTCCTCCATTTAGGATATGGACCATATGGACTCATTAGTGGTGATATTGTTTCACAGGCATCCGTTGGATGTTGTATTACTCACTTTGTTTCTCTTCCCCTCTCGGCTTCACTGTTCAGTTTTATCCATGATTACCTCCTCTACTGTTCTTCTTCTCTCTCTCTCTCTCTCTCTCTCTCTCTCTCTCTCACTCACCCAAGGTTCCCCCTCAGTGAGTCAGGCTCTGGGGAGCAGTAGAGGGATATACCGTAAGCTGAGGCCAGGCTTCCTCTGGTGTGTGGCTGAGTGATAGAGAGGAGGTGCTATCTCCTGTGCGCACACACACACCGGCTGGCATTAGCATTCGCTGTGCTCTGCGGTAGAGGAGAGGCGCAGTAATAACCTACATTTACATTCCCTCCTTTCTCCCCAGGTTGAGCCCTGTTTCCTCCCCCCCGCCCCCCCCTCCCCCCCCCCCCATCCCCCAGCCCCCCACCCTCCCCACCCATACTGCCGTGAGGGCTGAGCAGGGGAGGAGGCCTTAAGCAGCACCAGCAGGTGGAATACAGGGAGAGTCTCAGAGCTGTCACTCTCTGTAAGCGGTTGTCTACTGAACTTAGTAAGAGGCATCGTGAAGTGCACAACCCTCAAAAACAGGTTTAGAAGTCAGAAAAATAGACAGTCTCACTCTGCCCCTAAACCTGAGGCTCTTAGTGGTAGGGAGGAGACGTGCATGTACTGTTTGCAGGGTTTGAGAATGTGAAAGTGAATGGGAATATATTTCCATT
>NC_139656.1:24576707-24579207 GCF_951799395.1 Argentina silus | reverse complement strand
ATACTGTACATACAAACTATTTCTCCCGTCCACACATAAACACATTCCCATATATAGAAGTAAACAAAGTATAGTAGCACACCCAAAAGACATGCTTATGTAAACATAACCTGTATTCAGTGAGCTACTGTACACCGACCCACTGTATCCACTTGAGATAGTGTTGTCAGGTGGTGTGCATGTGTGAATCTTCGGTTGACAGCTCAGGTTAAACAAGGCGTCATTGGTGTTTATGTAAGGGAGACAGTCAGCGGGGGGGAGAGGTTGTCACAGCAAGTACAAGAATATCCACAGTCCTGCCCCTGCACGGTGAAAGGAAATTACAGTCAGACAATGTTTGGGCACATGTGACAAGAGAGATTCACCTCTAACACAAGTTGTACGGGGGGTGTGGGGGAAGAAGTTGGGGTAAAAGTTTAAAGATGTTTGATCTTCAGAGATGTGGAGAACCTTTTTTTAACTCTCAATACAAAGAGGCATGGTATGTAAATTGTAAATTTATTTATAAATAAAATGTATTAATACATTTTAAAAAACGCGAAACTTCTAAGCTTACATATTGAACTCAAAGGCAGCAAATATAATGTCCTATAAATGTCACTTTCTAATTATAAATGAGATGCCATTACAGCTGAAAGGATCACAGGAATGACCAGTGCATATACAGACGGATGGGGTTCAGGCTGGGTTAGGATTTTAATCTATGCTTCAGTCTTCAGAGAGGGAGTGTGACATTTTACCTCTAACATGGGACTGCATGCCCTTCAGACTCAAACCCATAGAGGCCAACCAAGGAGGACACAGTATAGCTGATGAGTTCTCTTCTTTGATTGAACACGTTTTAACAGTGTTTCTGTACAACAACAAGAGGAATGGCATTGACACTCTACACCAGGGGTGCCCACACTTTTTCGGCTTGCGAGCTACTTTCAAAATGACCAGGTCAAAATGATCTACCTACATTAAAAAATGCTATATATATATGACACGTGACCCGTAGAAGAGAAGCGATCTCAGACTGGCCGCATTGTACGTCAATCAAGTGGCCCACTCACACTGGCTCAATTGCCTCTTACCGTGCTGAAGCACAAATGTCCGTCGTAAAAAAAAATACAAAAAATAATGTCACACGATCGACCCGCACTACTCTCGCGATCGACCGGTCGATCGTAATCGACATATTGGGCACCCCTGCCTACACCATATAGTATTCATGGTATTATAGTTCTATGATGTGTTGTTAGTGATTGTCGATATGTGCAAGTGCTATTGCAACATTATTGCAACATTATTTCATATCAGTGACAGATAATAGTGACATTAACATGATAACCATGTGACAGTTGTTCTCCATTGTATACACACAAAAAATGGAACTATGCACACAAGTCTGAAAACTTGAAGCTCATGTATCAACAAGACTCCAGACTGCTAAACTAAACTCTAAGCACAATTCCATTGTTTTCACTCCAATAGCAATTCTAAATCACATTTTTGCAAAAGTCTAAGCACAAATCGCATCATTTAACACACTTTGTTCACCTGGAAAACACAGGCCTTCAAAATGCCGCACCCTAATTATCAATTGGTCTCACTCACTCACTCAATCACTCACTCACTCACTTCTCTCCTGTTTAAACTCAATGGGCAAAACACTTCAATCATGTGTCAAGAGCATACAAGAGGCTTCAGGTGACCTCTACTGTGTTGGGGGGGGAAATGGAGCAGCATGGAGAACAGAGAGGAAGAGTGGGAGGAGGAGGAGGAGGAGGAGGAGGAGGAAGAGGAAGAGGAAGAGGAAGAAGAGGAGGAGGAGGAGGAGGAGAAAGAAGAGGAAGGCGAGACAATATGTCTAGTAAAATATTCACGACTTTGGTTGACCATGTACTCAATCATGGCCTAACAATGACCGAAGCTGGGCAGCGAGTCCAGCCGAATTTGAGCCGCTTCACGTCAGCCTCAGTTATCCAGGCATTTAGAGATGAGAATAGGTAAGTAACCACTTCAGTAGTCTTCTATACTCTCTACAGTCATTACAGTCATGTAACTTTATGGTTTCTATGGATATCTATAGTGCTAATGTTGTTTTGTCTTACATTTATGAAATATTTTTAGCCTTTACTGTATCTACTTTTCACAGAATAGAAAGACGACCAGCAAGAGGTGGCAGAGGCCGGAAATTTACGGATGAGCAAGAGGCGTCTGACGACATCCACGCAGACGCATGCCAGGGGTGGATCCGCCACGCCAGGCGTTTTTCCCCCCGCTGCTTGGCCAGGGAGAACATCGCAGGCGATGTAGATGAGGTCCTCTGGCCTGATCAGGATCAGAGGCGGGATGCAGACTGATTTACATGTACGTCTGTTTCACCGCATTTTTTTTTTTTTTGTGGGCCTATGAAAAACTTTTTTTTTTCAGTCAGCTGAACATTTTACTGTGTTACAGTAACAAATCAATATTTGCTTTGCTACCTTTTTTTATTTGTGCACTGATTTCATCA
>NC_139656.1:24504207-24571707 GCF_951799395.1 Argentina silus | reverse complement strand
TGTTTTCATTTGTTCATGATTAATTATCCCCCCCAATTAAATGAGAAAGATAACGTTATAGCTTTGTGAAGGAAAATGAAAATGGGTTTAATCTCTCCGTAATGTTTCTGTGTTCCATTCTATGTTCCACTCTGTTTGTATTAGCCAGAGCTCCCTATGCTCTGGTAATAACCTAACAAGGTGGAATTTGGCCTTATTTTGCAAACAGAAGTTCACTTCATTTTCAGGGACTGAATGACTCCACAACATACCTACATGTGCCTCTAATCACATCCAGCCTAATGACATGAATCCCACAATGCAACCAAATGCTCCACACGTCTTCCGTGTAATAACTGAAGCCACAATGTCTGTGTTAACCACTGACCGTTGCACCTTGGAGAATGTGATTGGAAGTGCTTTAACAGCTTTATAATGCCACTGTAAATACTTCCATATTACTGAATCATTTGGCCTACATGCAGCGGAGAGTAGAGCGGCCTGCATAGAGGGCAAAACACAACCACAGCCATCAGATAGCTCAACACCTTTTCATCGGGGCCCTGCTTTTATGTGTAATTACAGTATGTTCAGTGCAGTGGAGAGTACCCGGTGCTTAAGTAGAGTACCTGCCTTAGGTGCCTAAGTGCCTCTGCATTAGCCGTCTCTGTCCTCTCATTCACTATCAATAACGTAGCGAAAGAGCTGAATGGCCAATCGAAAAGCTTTTTACATTATAATGCACTGCTTGCCAATTACAGGAGGATAGAAGAGCACAGCAACTAATATAAACAATGGGCCGGCTTCATTTAACAGAATGATAGAGACAAGCTATTATCACCCCCAGAGAGATGACCACCCGTCTTTTAATCAGTGCTTTTTAATCAGTGCTCGCTTTCTCTCTCTTTCTCTGTCTCTGTCTCTGTCTCTGTCTCTGTCTCTGTCTCTGTCTCTGTCTCTCTCTCTCTCTCTCTCTCTCTCTCTCACTCTCTCTCTCATCCCACTGCATCTATCAGTCACACCACGTGGAAAGCCCTTCACATGTAACGCCAACGTGAACAGTGGCATCCCGTCAAAGTCACTGACGATCAGCTAATGGTGGATTCTACTGAGAACTTTACATTTCAAATTACATTTCATTTGGGATCCGACTACTGTACTGTAGATTGTTTAGCAGCGAAGGACAGATTCATCATAGAGGAAAAATCTACACTTCCTTGTGTGACACACCTCCATCTACCTCGTTGGGGTGTGGCCCCTCCATCCTCCTAGAAGCTCTGTCACAATCCCAAACCTCCACTGGCGATTCTGTTGCACACAAGGACCAACTGAGTTCTTTCCTCATACTCGATAAGGACAGGGAAGGAAGTTATTCCACTGACGACAGTTTATGCTGTTACGCACTAGATGGATGCCTTACCTGTCCTGCACCTGTCAATACAATGCTCTTAACATAAATGAATAATGACCATACAGCGCCTCCAACCATAGTACGTACCTCCGCCTTAGACGTCCTCAAACTAACATTACTCTCCAACAGTCGCAGTGCACGATGGTGAGATAGGGATACTGAGCTAGGTACGGTAACAGCAGAGATGGAGAGAGGAAAAGAGTTAAGACATGAGATCATCCCACCTTATCTCGCCTGCATTTTCCTGCGCTCGGTCTCTCTTTTATGTAAGCTACCGACAAAATACTGCCTTTGCTGCCCATGCACAACCTTATTGCAGAGCGAGCGAGAGAGAGAGAGAGAGAGAGAGAGAGAGAGAGAGAGAGAGAGAGAGAGAGAGAGAGAGCGAGAGCGAGAGAGAGAGTGAGATCCTGCCAGCGGTGAAGGAGAGGAGGAGAGGGTAGAGAGAAGAGGGATTATTAGTTCATGCGATCTTGTATTACGGGCTCTGCTCCCTTGTTTACCTGATGCACACATAGAAGCTATTTTTCTGTTGCTTTATTGAAGGGATCTTACATGACTTAGACTTTTAGCATTAGGGAGTTCCTGGTCATTTATGTTTCCACCCACTTTTGCCACCTGGTGTTAAATGTTCAAGAAAGATCAGCTCATCCTTTTACTGATGGAGGAAGTTCAAATGGCTTTTGGGCTGCACATGGCTCTGCAGCCAGATATTAAATAATGTTTCAGATTTTATTTAGTTTCAGAAATTAAAATGGAAAAATCTCTTGAGACACTGGTATACACCACTCATATACGTATACAATGCTACTGTAACAAACCGGTAGGCTTATATACATTTTTATATACCGTGTTGCGTAATTGTAATAAGTGTGACTGTTACCTAACAGATTGTGCTGTGTTGATTAGGTAATGCTGCAATTAGATAAACATCCCTCAAACTGTACAGAGTAGATTTAAGTGATTTAACTTGTCTAACTGGTTTCACATAGTATTTCCTTTCTTACAGGAAAGCTGGCCAAAACAACATGCCAATCAATACCTCCATTATAAATGGTTATAAGCCACAAAGGATCCCAGAACTCATATCAATTATTAACATCCCACAGGCAGTCATAATTCCATCTAATAAACTTCAGGCTATTCATAGATTTATGGAGGCAGTCAAGGCAGACATCATATCTGATAATGACCATCACCGAACCATCAAGCCAAGCTTTCCTGGACAGGGGCACTTTACTGATGACGGATGGATGGATGTCAATAGGACATCTGCCTGTTTGTGTCTCACATCCTCCAAGGCTCCAAGGGTTGTCTCTGTCTCTGTCAAACATAATCAGTCGACAGCCTACCTGCACTTAAACACAACTCCTCCATTGGGGGCCAACTCCTCCATTAGTGGCCAGATACAGTTACTGTATCCTCTACTGTTAATAAGAAAAAAAAAAGAAAAACAAAGAAAAGAAAAAAGTAATCCTTCTGTCTTCTAGCATTGTGACTGCCAAGGGCACTTGGTCCTAGCATAGATTTTTTCTTATGATGACTGATGTATAGATGATTCATTTACTTTAGACAAATGTACATGTTGTAAGTCGCTTTGGATAAAAGCGTCAGCTGAATGTCAAAAATGTAAATGTAAATCCTGTTGGTGTCTGTAATGTATAACATGACAGATGAGCCACCAAAATGAGTTTTAAACCACATCATTAAATTGTAACATTTTTTCTACAGGTACAACTTCATATACTGTTGCACGACATCATAACAGAGTTGAATCGATGCAAACTTCAGTTTATTTTATACGTATTTGTTATTTTATTTAGTTTACAATACCCATGTATTCTAACAGTGTGTTCATATGGAGAGGTTGATCCTCTCTCATTAGCATTAGGAAGGCATGGCCAGACCGGTGCTGCCAAGCGGAGGTGGAGGGTGGGGTTGAGCAGGGGGGACTCCATCAGCCTAATGAAGGCCACGCACACCGTAGACACTGGGCACTCTGCAGAATTACACCGGAGAAAAGAATCACTGAGGAGGGTCAGGGCCAATTGATTGGACAGCCATGCTGCTGCCAGAATGAGGTGGTAAACATTGATAATAGTTTAACAGTGTTACAGGCACCAGGAATTTGTCTGTTTCAAACACATCCTCAGACAAATACATTTGCAATGATTAGACCTTGCATGTAGAGCTGCACAAAAACAAGAGAGGACAAAGACGACAGAAGGAAAGTGAAGGTCACTTTTAGCCAAATTCCCGAAGGCTTTAAAGCATGGGCGTTTTATTTCAAAATGAGTAACCCACCTTGTTAGCATGGTGTACTAGTCACTTTATTGCTCGTTCAGATTGTATGGTTTTATGCATTTCTTAATTTATATTTTCCTTTAATGACTTTAAGCCTTTTTAATAGGCTATGTGAAGTGTGTTGACATCATTTAATTTACTTTGAGTTGTATGTTTTATTCAAAGGTGGGAAATTCCATTTACTGAATTACTGTTTGTAATCCAACAAAGGGTTAAAGGGACAGTCCACTCCAAAATCAAAAGTTTGTTCTCTGCAGCCCTCAAAAGTAGTCTACATCCCACGTCAACTATTGAGTATCCAGCTCTATGTCTCAATTAATGACCAAAAAACATGTTTTACGTGAGAAGTTATGGCTTTGAATCCTAAGCATCATGCCCAGTGGTGAACATGTTGTTTGAAGTAGACCAACATACAATTCTAGAGCAGGTATCAAAGATGTATGATGGAGAACCTTGTTGGTGCACAGGTGAAGTTGCGGGTGGTGTTGCTCATTCTGAATTCCCTGTCTTTTGCGGCTTCTGACAAGCCATAGCTTCTTATATTGCAATTATTTTTTAATTCAGTGCCAACTATGTAGATTCATATTTGACATGCCTTTTTCTGCTAGAGGGCTTGTGAGGCCATCTCTTTTTCTACAAAATAATTTCAAAGTAAATCTCTACTTTGAAACTTTAATCCAGCTTTACTAAGTAAATCACATGTATGTCATTCAAATACATTACAACACAACAATCCAACAACACAATACTTTCACTCATCAAAACAGTGAGCCACTAGAAGGCCATTATCTGTTTTCTATGCAATGATTAATAAAAAAACAAACATTTATGTCAATGTATGTATGTATGTATGTATGTATGTATGTATGTATGTATGTATGTATGTACATGCTCTATTATGTTAGTGTGTTAATTGAGGATCTCCTTGGTGAAAGATGTGATGGTTTCTTCTAATATTGTGGTTTTATATGATGTATTGATTTCTGTATTGAACTGTGTTGTATTTTCAGACCATATATACTGCAAAATGTATGCACTCACTGCAATGTAAGTCACTATGGATAAAAGCATCAACTAAATGGCATATATTATGTGTTGCTTTGTTATTGTGTAAATATGTAAAAATGTGTGTTTCCCCAGTATAAATAATGGTTAAATACAATGATATCACACATTATATTATTCTTATCAAGGGACAATAGCTTTCTGTGTCCATTTAAAACACACAGCACACAGAAACAGTAACAGGCAGACAGGCTGTGGCTATTAATGCTCACCCTTGGCAAACAGAGTAAAAAAAAAGCCAAGGTGTAAAGCATCTACAAGTAGCATCTAAACATTTTCTGGAAAGAGATTTATGAACGAGGATGAGGGTGACAAGATCCGTAAGGTTAAGATGTGTTTCACCGAAGTTTTAAACCATGGATAAAACAAAGCATATATGAGAGGATTCAGACAAGAATTGATGTATACAATCCAGGAGAGAAATGCAATGATGACCGATGGATGTGTCAAAGTTTCCTCTGAAAGTGAGCACACATAATGTGTTATCCAACAGACAAGGTACACTAGCACCACAATCCCAAGTGTTTTTGTTGCCTTCCTTTCTGACCTCTTTGAAAGCTCAGCTCCAGCATCAGACTTGATCCTGTTTGTGATACTGTTGATAACTTTTGCTTGGCTCCTTGCCACTTCAAAAATCTTCATGTATAAACATATCATTGCAGAACACGGAACAACAAAAGAGACAAAAAGGTCAATGATGCCCCATGTAAAACTAACAACTAGTACACACTCTCCATGGCAAGTCATGTGTGCCTGATTAATATACCAGTTTCTATTACAGTAGAGTAAAACAACATTATAGACCAAAGAATAAGACCAGATTAAGAATATGAAAAACAAGGTGTTACCTATAGTTATTTTACAGTGGTAGAGTAAAGGGTCACATACTGCAACATATCGGTCAATGGCTATCATTACCAAATTGTATAGAGACGCAAAAATGACACTGAAAACAGTCCCTTGGAAAATGGAACACATTGTTTCACCAAAATACCAGCATGACTCAATTAACTTAATGCCTTCAATAGGTATCACAATGATCCCAACCAAGAAATCTGCCACGGCCAGAGAGAGGATGAGGAGGTTGGTTGGAGTGTGGAGCTGCTTGTAGTGTGATATTGAGATGATCACCAGCAGGTTCACAAACACTGTGAATACTGACACTGAAAAGAAAAACATATACATGAGGATATATTCGCTTCTGGATCGCGCCTCCTTAACACAAGACAAATTGTGACGAGGAAAACAGTATTCAATGTCTTGATAATTGTCCATATCGGTGAAATTCATTGACAAAGACAGTAAAAGCTTTCTCTTGTTGTAGATGCACCAGTGTCTCTTCATCCCACTTACAACCTCAACTGTGGAGAGAAGATTTATTTATATCTGAGTTAGATACAAGTCCTGTATGTGGGGGAGTGTACATTACACCTTGGCCCTCCTCTACTCTTTAAAAAAAATCAGAAATAGGCCTACTGTAGCTACACACAGATATGGTGTCCTACTGTAATAATTAAGATCAGAGCACCACCATGTGGTGTATTGGTACTATAGTTTTGAAATGGGCTGAACCAAGCAGTGACTGTCTTTGGTGATCCCTGTTGATCCCTGCCAAAAACATGTACTCTACATGGACTTTCAGATGCTGACTGACATTGGCACTGGGACTGCACTTGAAACTATTGTAAAGTGAGAAAATATAGTTCAGCACCCTAAACCCTAACCCTAACCCAAAACATTTGAGCATACATGGCTAAAAGTAACAATTTAGTGAAATCTTCCTACCCCTGACAACTCCTTTGCATACCTAAACCTTAACCATACAATTTGAACTTATTTTGATAAACATTTAAATATTGTACATTTAAAAAATAAAAAAAAGCATTATCCAGTGTGCTGATATTACGTATAAAACTATACATTATTGTGAGATGATTTTATGCTTTTTGATGCATAGATCTTTTTCATTTTTATCTTATTTTTGACATTTTAATATTTATTTTTATCAAATGCATTTGCATTAAATAGCACATCTTGTGCATGTAATGCACACAACTAGATTGTTTCCGTATACTAGGCACACATCACAATATCTAAGTCTATTTGGTTGGATGGAATTGGCCTCTTCATTTTTACCCAAAAGCTGTTATGTGGTGGGTGGAGGTGGGTGAAGGAATTGCAATGGTTCTATTCAATTGTAATGGCCACTCATTTACATACAATTTGTTTTATTTTGTATATGGCACAACTGTTTGATTCATTGCACATACATGATAACCACAATTTATGTAAAACCACAGCCACAAATGCAGACTTTGATAAGTTTTCCCAAATTACTGTATTAATCATATTATCTATGAACATCCAAATAACAATATATTTAATACATACCACAACCTTGCATACAACAATAGTTGACTTACAGTAGATCTGCACAGTGCAACAACAAGTAATTGTAAAGGCATATGGTAAAGTTTTGAATCTGCTCCCAATGTAAACTCTGATGACTAAAAAGTATAATTTTTCCATTCGTTATCGAGTGTAAATATGCATATAAAGCAACATTGAACATGTGATCACAATGTTTGCCTAATCCATGCAGTTTAAAATGAAATAATCATTCCATTCCTATTATGTGTCAATTCAATGATAGTCTAAAGGTTCAATGAAAATAAAATTGTATTTTCTTTCATAAAATCCATTCTAGCCTTTCTCCTGTGTTCATCATCCCCCCCTTAATATAGTGTTCGTGGCCAAATGTGGCCGGTCTGTTTTACCTGCTCTTATATTAACACAAAAACCATAAATCATCACCAAATTGTGTTTAACACCTTTTTAAGCTGTGAAACAATGTCTTCAGCTAGTGGTTAACATGAGTAACTGCAGTGAATATACAAAGAACAGACACTGAAAATGTATCTACATTTCTATGTATTTTTTCCTATTGTATGTATGTATTTTTACATTTAATTACCCATTCATTTCCTATGGCGGTCATTTTAGACCCGGAACCCCACAGGTGTGACAAAGTTGACTAAACCACTCAAAATTCAATGAAAGTGGTGATCAGCAATGTTATATAGTCAAATGCCTAGTGTGGAGGAAAACATGAAATCTTGAGGCAATCAGATGAAACACACAATATTTATGAAAAGTTGTAAATCAGTCAGATTTGACCCGAACACAAGAGGAAGGCTAGGGACATGTTTGAGAATTAGCACAGACCACAGTATGGAGCAATATATCAGATGATTGTGTCAATGTGTCAGTGTGTTTATATTGTAACTATACCTATACAAATAGACAAACCACAAATAAATAAACAGATAGGGTACAACCATATTAAAGTTACACAGGAAGAATAATTTATCGGGTCCATATCAATCCTTTGGGTCATTTGAACAATTTTAGAGAGTACTGTATGTTTTTGGGAAATGTGTTCTTCATAACATGTTCCTTTAAAACATTTTTTTTTTCGACAGGAATCTGGAATCATACAGTACACTGTTTTTAGAGGTGGATCAGCTTTGAAATGAGCAGATAGATTTTAAGTTCTTTCAGATAGCAGTAGTTGCATCATGTCTAGTCCCTTGTTTTTTTATCCCTAGCCCAACTCTCCCCTAAATGGAGGACATGAAAGTAAAATATTAATTATACTTCTACTTACAGCCATTTATCATTCCATGGTAAGATACCTAAAATACATATACACAGACACCTATAAACACATACAGTATAGAGGCATATAGTTACTACTGGATAGTACTGGATTTATAACTATATCGGTTCATCAATTATTTATTCTAATTCTAATTCTGCTCCCACAAATTAGCTCACCTTATATATACTGTCAGTTGCCTCCTATGACAGTTTATTCAGGGGGAATATTTGATTTATGATATGAAATCATAAGAAAAAAACTATGACAAGCAGTAGTGTTCTGTAACATTCTGAACCCTGATTTAACGTTCCAACAAACAGAATTGGGTATTTAACATTGACAAAATGTCATACAATTTAAGCATTTTCTGGAAGGAGATTGGACGAGGGTGTCAAGATTCGTCATGTTAAGATGTGTTTCGCTGATGTCTTAAACCATGGATAAAACAAAGCATATATAAGAGGATTCAGACAGGAATTGATGTACAAAACCCAGGAGAGAAATGCAATGATGACCGATGGATTTGTCAGGGACTCTTCCGTGTGTACACACACACAGTGTGTTATCCAACAGACCAGGAACACCAGTAACACAATCCCAAGTGTTTTTGTTGCCTTCCTTTCTGACCTCTTTGAAAGCTCAACTCCAGCATCAGACTTGATCCTGTTTGTTACAGTAAAAATAGCTTGTGCTTGGCTTCTTGCCGCTTTGAAAATCTTCATGTATAAACATATCATAAAAGAACACGGAACAACAAAAGAGACAAAAAGGTCAATGATGCCCCATGTAAAACTAACAACTAGTACACACACTCTCCATGGCAAGTCATGTGTGCCCGTTTAATATACCAATTTCCATTTCCACTGTTTTATATTACATTAGAGTAAAACAACATTATAGACCAAAGAATAAGACCAGATTAAGAATATAAAAAACAAGGTGTTACCTATAGTTATTTTAGAGTGGTAGAGTAAAGGGTCACATGCTGCAACATATCGGTCAATGGCTATCATTACCAAATTGTATAGAGACGCAAAAATGACACTGAAAACAGTCCCTTGGAAAATGGAACACATTGTTTCACCAAAATAACAGCATGACTCAATTAACTTGATGTCTTCAATAGGTATCACAATGATCCCAACCAAGAAATCTGACACGGCCAGAGAGAGGATGAAGAGGTTGGTTGGAGTGTGGAGCTGTTGGGTATTGTGATATTGAGATGTTCACCAGCAGGTTCACAAACACTGTGAATACTGACACTGAAAAGAAAAACATATACATGAGGATATACATTCACTTTATTAGGCACACCTGTTCAACTGCTCGTAAACGCAAATATCTAATCAGCCAATCACATGGCAGCAACTCAATGCATTTAGGCATGTAGACATGGTCAAGACGACCTGCTGAAGTTCAAACCGAGCATCAGAATGGGAAAGAAAGGTTATTTAAGTGACTTTGAACATGACATGGTTGTTGGTGCCAGACAGGCTGGTCTGAGTATTTCAGAAACTGCTGATCTACTGGGATTTTCACGCACAACCATCTCTAGGGTTTACAGAGAATGGTCCAAAAAGAGAAAATATCCAGTGACAATTGAAGAATTGACAATAAAGCCACTTTGACTTTGACTTTGACTTTGACAACACATCGAACCTTGAAGCCGATGGGCTACAGCAGCAGAAGACCACACCAGGTGCCACTCCTGTCAGCTAAGAACAGGAAACTTAGGCTACAATTCGCACAGGCTCACCAAAATTGGACAATAGAAGTTTGGAAAAACGTTGCCTGGTCTGATGAGTCTCGATTTCTGCTGCGACATTCAGATGGTAGGGTCAGAATTTGGCGTAAACAACATGAAAGCATGGATCCATCCTGCATTGTATCAACGGTTCAGGCTGGTGGTGGTGGTGTAATGGTGTGGGGGATATTTTCTTGGCACACTTTGGGCCCCTTAGTACCAATTGAGCATTGTTTAAATGCCACAGCCTACCTGAGTATTGTTGCTGACCATGTCCATCCCTTTATGACCACAGTGTACCCATCTTCTGATGGGTACTTCCAGCAGGATAACGTACCATGTCACAAAGCTCACATCATCTCAAACTGGTTTCTTGGACATGACAATGAGTTCACTGTACTCCAATGGCCTCCACAGTCATCAGATCTCAATCCAATAGAGCACCTTTGGGATGTGGTGGAACGGGATCATGGATGTGCAGCCGACAAATCTGTCGTGCAGCCGACAAATCTGCAGCAACTGCGTGATGCTATCATGTCAATATGGATCAAAATCTCTGAGGAATGTTTCCAGCACCTTGTGGAATCTATGCCACAAAGAATTAAGGCAGTTCTGAAGGCAAAAGGGGGTCCAACCCGGTACTAGCAAGGTGTACCTAATAAAGTGGCCAGGGAGTGTATTCACTTCTGGATCGTGCCTCCTTAACACAAGACACGTTGTGACAAGGAAAACAGTATTGAATGTCTTGATAATTCTCCATGTCAGTGAACACCATTGGAGAACAAAGTGTAAAGTGAAAGTGTTCTTCTTCTTATTGAAGATGCACCAAGTGTGTCTTTATTTCATTTGCATCCTCAACACTGCAGAGTAGTGTTATTTATATCTGAATTGGAGATAGCTATGGTGGGGAGGGTACTGTACACATTCGTTTCCGGGCCTCCATCCGGTCTCCCTCTGCACTCAGGGACATCTGGATCAGACCAATGACAGAATAAATCTACAACAGGACTGGTCATTTAATACTATTGGCACAACCATACATCATTGTAGTGGCTCCATAGGGTTCCCTAACCATGTTCCTAGTAACTGCTTACTGCAAATTCACATGTACAGCATGGACATCCCACATGTTCATGCTGAATAGACAGTGATAGGATAGACACTGTAGCAAAGCCATATCGTTAAACGTTTGATTTAAACGCTTTACATGAAAGTGTTAGTATTACTGTGTAGCTGTTATTGTACAGTTTAAGTTGTCGTGTACAGGAACATAAATGTAATTACTAATTTCTATACAGCAATAATGTTAGTCCTCACCCTGACCCTAGACATAAGCCTAAGTACAGTGTACAATACTTGTTACCCTGTACTTACAATACTGTAGATAAAGACGGGCGGACAAATGCAAGATAGGCTATTCTTCTGAAAGCAGTCCAGTATACCTTCGAAGAGTAAGTATTAGGCTGTTCTTCTGAAAGCAGTCCAGTATACCTTCGAAGAGTAAGTATTAGGCTGTTCTTCTGAAAGCAGTCCAGTATACCTTCGAAGAGTAAGTATTAGGCTGTTCGAGAGAAGGTGTGAATCCTAAAAAAACAAGCCCATGAGCTCTGTAATGTAACGTTTTATTCAGGGTGCCTCCTTAGGCAGTGGTTGCATAGTCAGCAAGTGTTGATTGTGAGAAGTTAAAGGGTTGATGTCGACATGAAGAACAGAGTTGCTTAAGTGCTAGATGGTTTTCTGAAGTACTGACAAATGGTCACTTGTAAAGTGCTCCATAGACCTGAACTCTCTATCTGCAACATAATATTTATCAAGTATTTTTCATAAAATGTCATTCTGTCCAGGGTATGACCTTAACCTTAACCCCCCCCCCCCCCCCCCCACCCCACACACACACACACACACACGCAATAGAGACAGGTGAGGGAAATCATTATATCATTGTGTGCGTGTTTATTTCTTGTGCTTCCAACACCTTTAATTGGTAGAATGCCTATGAGGATTAGAAGTCATTACAGCCTTGCATACAGGTGATAACAGGACCCTCCGGTATGAGAGACGTAAACATCACGTAAATATGTCATCCAAGAGGACTGGGTGTTTGACACCTTTAATTGGCAGAGTATTTATGATAGTTTTTACCTCATTATTACAGACCCGTAATGGCACTGTCTGGAATAGCAAAAAAGAACATCATCAAAGAAGACAACATCCAAATCAGAAAAAAACACCATCAAAGGGGTATTGCAAGATGAGTCACAGAGGATGATCAAGTCTAAACAAAGGGCCATGTTTTGGTCAACAACAGACTAGGGTATTACTCACAAGGCCTGAAATTAGGAGGCTATCCAAAAAACAGACAAATGCATTTAGATACTATTGCGAAATGTACATAACTCTTGTTTTTGGGGATCCATGCTTTCATGTTGGTTACGCCAAATTCTTACCCTACCATCTGAATGTCGCAGCAGACATATCTCAGTTATTTAAAGACATAGCCTGTCATTTTTAAATCATCAATACAAAAATTCAACATCTCATTTGTCAATCGTCAGTACAAAAACATACTTTCAATATGAAAGAGACATTACATGATCATCCTAACGATAATATTCTACTCAGCACTGAGGCTGAGAGGAGCACAATCAGATGTCCCCGCTGCCTCTATTGTGCCTCCTTTGTGCCTCCATACCCCAACAGTTACAGGAGCAACAGATTTTCATACTTTTTTATTTTAAATGTACTTACATATATGATAGGTATCTTCCTATAAGCATTTCTAAATGAGAAATGTATTTGTATTGTAGTTAACGTATTTTGAGAATTATGGATCTGCAAATTGTGTATCAAAGCATGATTTGAGAAGGTGCTATGTTGTCCTCTTGGCGGAAGGGGGATGGAACTACAAGAGAAAAAAGTCACAAATTCCTCAGGTAGCTCAGAAGGAAATGTGTCTGTGAGCAATAGGTTGTCACAGTAATACACAGTAATCATCTTCCAATCATATTCTTTATTAGTCTATCAGCTCCCACCTCTGAACTTGGTACACACACCCTGTGGCCTTTTGTCCTAAATTACTGCTGGTGCATCATCTTCGGTGGCCATTTCATAGCCTTCACTTGACAAGGTGTGAAATGAATATGCTGTAATCAGGCCCAGCCCCGAATCTTGGGGGCCCTAGGCGGGATCTTAGCTTGGGGCCACCCCAACACCCACCCACCCCCCATGCTCCAAATGCAGGACCATGTCCCAAACCATAGCCTTGTAATTTGCCAAAACACCAGGGAGCCAGGGTGGCAGATTCTCGATCTATTACTGTCTTGGTCATGGCCTAACCCAACTCTGCTAAAAACGGATGTCTGGTCCTATCCAGCACTGACAACCATGTTTCCTGTACCTCCCTGTCTTGTAAGAAACATATCTTTTACATCCTGTCTTGCACTTGGTTTCAATGATCAGCAGTGCCCAAGGTATGACATTCAATGAAAGTAGCATTACATGATTTGAAGCTATGTAGGGCTTAATTTATATTTGTCCTATGACAACAATGGAGGAAAATTTGTTCTAAGTTGAACAGTTGCAAATTAGTTATAAGTTGTACAGTTGTAATTACCTCATTATGGTATTCATAACTCATAGCCCATTCATCAAAATCAAGGGACTGACAGACTGTGGTTTTACTAAAAAAGATTTCCACTGATTTTATTTTGTTTAATAGTTGTAATAGACCAAAACTGTACACAACCCAAACCCATTCGTGATCAGGCCCTCGCATCCCCTGTGAATAATGATGCAATCTTTTAGAATGACCATGATATCATAGTAAAGTTGTTTACTGTATGTGTCAGTAACTGACACCAGAGGACCCCATTAGCATTTGTCAAACTGTTAATGATCTATGCCAAACTAGTCAATTAAAGGTGTTGGCCAAACACGCACGCACGCACGCACGCACGCACCTAATGACCTCAAATTAATTCTGTTTGGTTGGAAGTGACTTTGAGGTACTTTGGCCTCAAATGTACAATTGTTTGTTCCCCTGTCATTCCCATTGTTTTCTTTGCTAGAGTTAACTTAGAGTGTGTGTGTCTGTGTGTGTGTGTGTGTGTGTGTGTGTGTGTGTGTGTGTGTGTGTGTGTGTGAGTGTGCCTGTGAACAGTGGGACTGCTGTTTAGAGAGGAGTGTTTATCTTATGGTCAAAATTCTGATTAAACAGCCACTTGAACATTATTTAAATTGTTTGAAGAAATGGAGAAACATAATGTATACATAATATACAGTCATGAGAAAAAGTTAGGACACCCCCCAAAATATTAAGTTATTCTCTTACAAATATGGACATATCAATATGTTATCTTCTTTCTAACAATGTCTATAGATAAAGGGGATGTAATTGAACAAAAAACTATGAAAATGTAACTTTGTAATCATTTATTTAACGAAAAATTAACAATAATGCCAATTCCTACTGAGGAAAAAGTTAGGACACCCTATGCCCTAATAGCTAGTATTGCCCCCCTTGGCTGAAATAACCTCAATTAGACGTTTCTTATAACTGTCTACAGGTCTCTGACATCAATTGGGAGAAAGTTTTTCCCACTCCTCCTTGCAGAATTCTTTCAGCTGTGTGATGTTCGAGGGGTGTCTTGCATGCACAGCCAGTTTCAAATCAATCCACAGCATCTCAATAAGATTAAGATCCGGGCTTTGACTTGACCATTCCAGAACTCTCAATTTATTTTTCTTGAGTCATTCCTTGGTAGATTTACTGGAATGTTTTGGGTCATTGTCATGTTGCATGGTCCACATCTGCTTCAGCTTCAACTTTCGAACAGATGGTCTCACATTTTCCTCAAGCACCCTCTGATACAATACAAAATTCATAGTGGATTCTATGATGGTGAGCTGACCAGGCCCTGCTGCAGAAAAGCAGCCCCAAACCATGACATTTCCACCCCCATGCTTCACAGTTGGTATGAGGTTCTTGTTCTCAAATGCTGTCTTGGTTTTGCGCCAAACATGTCTACTCTTACTGTGCCCAAATAGTTCAACTTTGGATTCATCTGTCCAAAGCACATTGTTCCAGAAGTTCTGGTCTTTCTCTAGGTGTTCTCTGGCAAACTTTAGTCTTGCCCTGATGTTTTTTTTTGACAGCAGGGGTTTCCTCCTTGCACACCTCCCATGTAATGCAAACTTGTTCAGTCTCTTTCTTATGGTGGATGCATGTACTTTGACATCAATTGTGGCAAGAGATACCTGTAGGTCTCGTGATGACATTCTGGGATTGTTGGAGACTTCTTTAAGCATCTTTCGGTCAGCTCTTAGGCTGAACTTGCTTGGGCGGCCTGACCTGGCCATGTTGGTGGTGGTTTTAAATGTTCTCCACTTGTAAATTATTTTCCGGACAGTGGAATGGCCAATTTCGAATAGTTTGGAGATCTTTTTATATCCCTTCCCAGACTCATATGCATCTACAATTTTTCTTCTGAAGGCCTCAGAGAGCTCTTTTGATCTCGCCATGGTGATGCAACTCACTTCAACAATCAAGAGCAAACCAAACTAAATATCTGAGGTTTAAATAGGACAGGCTCCTCCAAAATCCTCTGTAACGATGTTCTAATCATTTGCACCTGATGTGGTGCTCTTTATTATAATTTTAGGCATTTTAAGTGGAACTAAATGTAGGGGTGTCCTAACTTTTTCCTCACAAGAAGATTGCATTTCTATTAATTACATTTTACCAATAATTTTTTAAATAATTTGTTTCAGTTGTATTTGTTTAGTTATATTACCTCAATTTTTCAATATTGTTCAAATGAATATCAAATGTCCATATGTTTGAATATGTTGAAGAAGACAAAGGTTTTCATAGGGTGTCCTAATTTTTTCTCATGACTGTATGTTGTTTTCCAGACCAAAATTCATCTTGCAGAAAGGATTTGCAATCTACACCTGATTATTTCATACTCCATACATGTTCTTCTCATTATTGTCAGCACTGACAGTTTTGTGTGTGTGTGTGTGTGTGTGTGTGTGTGTGTGTGTGTGTGTGTGTGTGTGTGTGTGTGTGTGTGTGTGTGTGTGTGTGTGCGTGCGTGTGTCCGTGTGTCCGTGTGCACATGTGTGCACAGTGGGACTGGTGTGAGAGGAGTGTTTATCTTTTGGACAGAGATAAATAAAGAGGCAATGTTCAGTTTGTCAGAAGGGCCGTTCACAATTTGGATCTAAGAAAATAATGAAGGAAAATAAAGATATAATTTGTTTTCCATACCAAAATTCCTCTTGCAGAAAGGATTTGCAATCTACACCTGATTATTTCATACTCTACATGTTCTTCTCATTATTGTCAGCACTGACAGTTTTTTTGAACCTGCTAGTGATCATGTCCATCTCTCTCTTCAAGCAGCTCCTCACTCCAACCAACCTGCTCATCCTCTCTCTGGCTGTATCAGATTTCCTGGTGGGACTGATAGTTATGCCAACGAACGCCATTGCAATCATGGAAACATGCTGGTATTTTGGGAAATATTCCTGTGTTATATTTAACTATTTTGGTTTTCTAACTACATCGTCATCTATTGGCCATTTGGTCTTGATATCTATTGACCGATACGTTGCGGTGTGTGACCCCTTATCATACCACTCTAAAATAACAATGAGCAGAATTCTACTTTTGATATGTATAGCTTGGTCTTCTTCCATCATGTACTCTATTCTACTAGTAAGTAATAGTTTCAGCAATCTAGAGTCAAGAAGTGTGTGTTCTCATGAATGCGCTATTATTTCAGATGTTGGCTGGAAAATCACTGACATAATCATATGTTTTGTTTCCCCTTGCTCTGTTATAATTACACTGTATTTTAAAATATTTGTGGTTGCATTATCACAGTCCAAAAAGATGTCTTCAAGAAAGGCTGTTAGCATTAAATTTGGTATTAAAACTGCACAAGCAAGTCATTCTGAGATAAAAGCAGCAAAAACTCTAGCAATTGTTATTTTCACCTATCTATGCTGTTGGATACCAGCTATCTGTGCTCCTTGGACAGAGTACACCCCAGTGATCATAGCAACCATGTGGATTCTGTATATGAATTCGTGTTTGAATCCACTGATATATGCTTTCTTTTATCCATGGTTTAAAACCTCAGTTAAACACATTTTATCATGAAATGCTACTGTGTTTCTAGTGTCTTTCTAGTGTCAAACTGACGTATACCTGGTTTCTTGAAATGTGTGATTTGTGATTTCTTGGTCTCCACTTTCTACACCAGTTACCAGCATGATATGTTAACATTATCTGTCGGTCTTCCCCCTTATTGGTCAACATCATACTGGCATGAAGGAGGCATATATGCTGCAATGTTTATAGTAATACATTTGCATGTCAGTTAATATTTGTATGAAATAATGAAATCATATTAATTGTTCTGTATGTCACAATACTCAGGATCAACTCACTACAAAGTATAGCAGGGCACTGTTATGTAAATTTATATTGAAACCAAATCAATATCTCTCCCTCACTTTAAATTTTCAAAAAGCATCCTGCATCAAGTCATTGATCGGAATCATGCACTGTTGCTACTGTAAAATTGATGTTTATTCAAATTGTAAAACGTTGTTTTAGTTGTTCTGCGAGTCACTTTTTTCTTTTCCTGTTTAGAGTTACCACCTCCTGTGCATGTCTCTTAACTTGAATTTAATTTTAACTGTCATTTTCCACTTTTCCTGTGAGCCAATACAATACAACTTATCAAATAATTACAACATGTTTTGAAATTGTAATTGCATTAAAAAAAGGCTTCAAATTAAAATTGTCCTCAACCTCTTTGTTTTCCAAATTCATGTGTTTCCAGACCTCTGCAGGCTTTTTAGGTACTTTTTAGCAACTTTTTGTAACCTGATCAACCTTTTTCAAGATGACTAGTGGTTTGCACCTTGCAGTGAAGCCTCTGTAGTTTGGCTGGTGATGTATTCTGTGAATGGTAGTCTCTGACACATTCACAGACTATTTTTTTTTTTTTTTTCTTAATTATGGTGAGCATTCTTTGGTCATCCACTGTGGAAGTCTTCCTTGGCCTACAGCCCGTTTGGGGTTGCTGAGCTCATCAGCGCTCTTCCTTTTTTTAATGTTACAAACTGTTGATTTTGGTAAGCCTAGGTTTTTGGCTATGTTTCTGATTGATTTTTTTGGGTATATTTCAGCCTCATAATGGCTTCCTTGACTTTATTGACATCTCTTTGGTTCTCATGTTGACAGACACCAATAGCAGACTCCAAAGGCAAATGCAAATCCTAGAATGAATACTAGTCATTGACAGCTCTCTTATGCCTGCACAAATGATGCAACGGAATACACCTGACTAACCAGAAACACCTGTCATGACTATGGTGAAACCAATCTGAAAAAAGAAAACACTGAATTAAAGCTGATAATCATTGTACTTTAACGTCACAGTAATTGTGTGATCTCAAATCCAAACTGTTGGAGTATACAGTACACTGTAAAAAAAAAAAAGTTGAGAAAACTCAAATTATCAAGGCAACATGATGCAAGAGATATTTGAGTTCTCTCAACTTATGTGTACTGTTGTTGGCTTTAGATAAAATTTCAAGTAAATTGGACAAGTTCTGCCAACTTGGAACTTCTTGTTTATCTAATTATATTTTTATCCTGATAAGAATGAATTTCTTGCTTTAATGTCATGTATTTCTACCTTCAACACACTCAGTAAATTAGCCAGAATACCTTATATTTTTTGTATTTTCATTTAAAGGAATAGTCACTAAATGTATATACATACTATAATGACCACACAACAATGGAACTTAGCTGAAACCTTGTTTATTGTAAAGTAGAGTCCTGGTCCTCAGCTCTCCTACGAGCTGGTCAAAGAATAAAGCAAAATAGCCAGAGTCTCCAGTGAAGAAAAAAACAAAACAGTTCATCCACACTACAAATCCAAACATTTCTTATTCAACAATTAAAAAGCTTGGAAATAAACCTGTGCAAACTTGCTCAAACTGAACCTCTCAAACCGGTGAAACAGTTGTATCATATATGGCTTCCGTGTTAACATTCACAGCAAAAGCTTAGTTTTCAGAGACCTTATGCGCTGTGAGCATCGAGAACCAAGCTCAAAAAAGATGGTCTGGATTGCTTCAAATGTGTACTTCAACTGGTTTTGGATAATCAATGTTCATGGCATACAGCAGGCCAAAGAGGTATGCCAAGGCAGTTTGAAGGTTTGGTAGGTTGTGTAGTATAATGGCCCCTTCCAAGACAACAGCCATGTCTCGTATTGTTGGTGATGTGGTGGCATCGTCGTCTTCATAGACGGTTAGGATTGCAACATGCACATCTCGGATCACAGCTTCCTCAGGATCAGTGTCCTGAGGAAAAGTCTTTTTAAAGGAAAATAAATTTTACTGATTCTAACTTTATCATTAGTACCCTGCTACTTTTCCCCTTCAGCTTGTGGATGTTTTATAATGTTAGACCCAAAAGTGACCCATCACCAGTTGTTGTTAACAGTTTTTTTTAGTTAATACTATTTATTGCACAAATACACCAGCCAACAACAGTTGCCCCTCAGTAGATAAAAAGAAGACAGTCACTAAAAACTCATTCCACGCACCACACTTATCTGGACTGATGAACTGCAATGATGGCAGGTGTTTTTTGTGCATTTTGGATGAACATCCTGAAAACCATCTCTGGGGGTAAATAAAATATCTTCCACAAAGTGTATTGTGCATAAAATGATTACCGTAAGCTTTGAAATCCTACATTGAGCAGCACTTTCATTTTGCAAGTCTATTTCCTACAGCTACTATTACTTACCAAACACCTAAGGAAAAACTCAAGACGCGTCCTCCCGGACGAAAATGGGCAGGCCTCTCAGTGCTGCTGTTGTTCGTTGAGACACAATCTCCCTTGTCTACAGACAGACACACACACACCCACACACCAATTCATATAGTGCGGCATTAAGGCATATTTCTACAAATCATAGTTATCAAATGTCATCAAGAACTAAAAAGATTGATTACATGGATTTTTACAACCACTTGTCTTAAGTGTTTTTTGGCTGCTGCCAACATTTTTACTGAGAAGAGATGTGTTTACAAGCATGTGTATACTGTAACCTATATGTATCTCCTAGAAATGTTAGGCAAAGGAGCACTTGATATTTGGCTTTGGTGGACAACGCTCTTTTGGCTGCTTAACATACCAATTGGTCAAGGTTTGGAAGTAAAGTAGTAAAGCCAGGTCATTTTTTACATAAGCATACTTTTAGCTTTAGGCACTTTACTCACTTCTTCATCAAGCTTATCCAGGAGGTCTTCCATCGTCGGATCCAAAGCTGCCTTCCTTGCCCGATACAGTCTTAGCAGGAGAAGCACATATTTGTCAAGGGATGCATTGAACGTTCCAAGGAGGTCCTTGCTGGTGATTCGATTAAATTCTTCAGAGATCTGCACACAATTAACAATATAATTTCATTATTTTGCCATATAGAAAATTAGTGTATCAAGTCAAATTTGTAGTCTGTATTTTATTTGCTGTTTTTATTATTTTCTCAACAGGGACAAAAAAACCCAGTAGAACACAATGCAGGATTCACTACATTCAGAGGCAAGAATGGGGTGCTGTCCCGTTACACACTCTGAAATGAGCATTTAAATACAAATAAATACACATGAAAAACCTTACCTCTTCAAGAGAAAACAGCGCAGGCCATCTCTTCTGGACCGCTGACACCATAGGCTGCATCTCTACTATTTCTTTCCGTCTAAGGGAAAAGGTCAGTTCCATCTTGTGCCGAATCAGTCCCATGTGCCTTTTCTTCTTCTTCATTTCTTCGACCAAAGCAAGCCGTTCCTCCTCAAGAGTAGAATCATCATGGTGTTCCGGATTACTAGACCTAAAATCTTCTGAATGAAAACTTGCCGTATCCAGAGAGGACACTGATCCAATGGAATGGTGTAACAAAGTCCGTTGTACACAGAGGCAGACGCAGTATCGTAGTGAGGGATTTTGTCCCGTTTATTATCACAAACATTCACTTTATCGGCTTTTCAGCCCGTCTCAAAGTTCTAGCGGCTTTTCAGCCCGTCTCAAAGTTCCTGCGACTTTTCAGTCGTCTGTCTCGGAAGCCACTCCTGTCGTTCCCAGCCCACCTACTGAAAAGACAAAGGCACACACATCTTAAGCACTAGCCAACGAGGCTTCATTTGCAACAGGTGTGCAACGAAGCCTCGCCGACACAACCCTGGCCACGGTCCTGTAGCTCCCTCTACAGGCCGAACGCTGCATGTCCCCCCACATACCCCCACCGCCCGACACAGGCCGGGGACACGACGGCCGACGACCTACTCCCCCCCCCCCTGCACGGGAGAGGAAGTCTGCCACGACCATCTGCGCCCCCGGTCTGTGCACGACCGAAAAGTTGAAGGGCTGCAATGCGAGATACCACCGGGTGATCCTCGCGTTCACATCCTTCATGCGGTGGAGCCACTGGAGGGGAGCATGGTTGGAGTAGAGGGTGAAAGCGCGACCCAGCAGGTAGTAGCGGAGGGCGCCGACCGCCCACTTGATGGCCAGGCACTCCTTCTCCACCGTGCTGTACCGGCCCTCCCTCTCCGAAAGCTTGCGGCTCAGGTACAGCACCGGCCGGTCAGCCCCCTCCACGCGCTGGGTCAGCACTGCTCCCAGCCCTCTATCCGACGCGTCCGTCTGTAGGGAGAAAGGGAGGTTAAAATCAGGCGCATACAGGACCGTTTCCCCACAAAGAGCTCCCTTAAGGGCCTCGAACGACCCCTGGCACTGGCCCGACCATTGGACCGGATCCGGGGCACCCTTCCGGGTGAGGTCCGTCAAGGGACTGGCCAGCTCTGAAAACCCCGGCACGAACTGCCGGTAATAGCCAGCCAGCCCCAGGAAGGCCCTCACCTCCTTCTTCGTCTTAGGCCGAGGAGAGGCGGCGATGGCCGCAGTCTTTTCAATCTGCGGCCGCACCTCCCCCCGACCCAAGTGGTACCCCAGATACCGGATCTCCCTCCGCCCGATCACGCACTTTTTCGGGTTGGCCGTCAGCCCCGCCTGCCTCAGGGACCGCAGAACAGCAGCCACACTCTGCGCCCAGGTGTCACTGTGAATGACAATGTCATCCAGGTAGGCCGCAGCATAGGCAGAGTGCGGCCGCAGAACACGGTCCATGAGGCGCTGAAAAGTGGCTGGGGCTCCGAACAACCCGAAAGGGAGCACTGTGAACTGGAATAGCCCGAGCGGAGTGGAGAATGCAGTTTTCTCCCGGGATACCGGCGAGAGTGGAATCTGCCAGTATCCCTTCGTGCAATCCAATGTCGTGAAATACTTGGCCGTACCAAGCCGGTCCAAGAGCTCGTCAACCCGGGGCATCGGATAAGCATCGAACTTGGAGACCGCATTAACCCGTCTATAATCCACACAGAACCGTATAGCCCCATCTGGCTTGTTGACAAGCACGATGGGGCTACACCAGTCACTGCGGGACTCCTCGACCACACCCAGCTCCAGCATGGCTTCCAACTCCCTGCACACAATGTCTCGTTTGTGCACCGGCAACCTATAGGGACGCGTGCGCACCGTTAAACCCGGCTGCGTTTCTATATGGTGGTCGATGAGCGTAGTCCGACCGGTCAGGGGAGAGAACACGTCGGCGAACTCAGCTTGCAAATCTGCAACGTCCGTGGCCTGGCTAGCAGAGAGATGGTTATCAAAACCGACCGGAGTGCTAACTTTCGATTTTGGGACTTCCGGACCGAACTCCTCTCTCTCTGGAATCATTGTAGCCAGAGCAACAGTGACCACGTCGTTCCATTTTTTTAGGAGATTGACGTGATACACCTGCAAGCTATCCCCCCGGTCCGAGCGTACTACCTCATAATCCACGTCCCCCATGCGACGTGTGACCACAAACGGCCCTTGCCACTTCGCGAGTAATTTCGTGCTGGAGGTGGGTAACAGTACGAGCACCTTGTCTCCCGGTGTAAATTCTCGTAGGGTAGTTCCCCTGTCGTATAGGCGCTTCTGACGCTCCTCGGCTTGCAGCAAATGCTCGCGTGAGATAACCCCTAGGGCATGGAGCTTTGTGCGCAAGTCCAGGACGTATTGAATCTCATTTTTACTGTCGCTAGACCCTTCCTCCCAACTTTCTTTAAGAAGGTCTAGGACACCCCGGGGCTTACGACCGTAGAGTAATTCAAACAGGGAAAACCCGGTGGAAGCTTGGGGGACTTCCCGTACCGCAAACAACAGGGGATCTAGCCATTTATGCCAATTCCGACTATCCTCGTGTACAAACTTCCGGATCATTGACTTCAAGGTCCGATTGAACCGCTCACAAAGGCCATCAGTGGCCGGGTGGTAAACACTGGTTCGAATCGCCTTGATGTTCAACAAGCCATACAGTTCCTTGAGGGTGCGTGACATAAAATTTGTGCCCTGATCGGTGAGAATCTCTTTCGGGATTCCCACGCGGGAGATTACTTGAAACAATGCCTGCGCTACACTCCTGGCAGAGATATTGCGCAGCGGTATTGCCTCGGGGTATCGGGTTGCGTAATCTATCAAGACCAACACAAATCGATATCCCTGTGTACACCGATCAAATGGCCCGATAATATCCATCGCAATGCGGTCGAATGGGTTCTCGACCAATGGTAAGGGCCGCAAGGGGGCCCGTGGAATGGCCGGGGGATTTACCAACTGACATTCGCGACAAGAAGCGCACCACCTACGGACCTCTGCCCGAATTCCCGGCCAATAAAATCGAGCCATTATACGGTTCAGTGTTTTATCATACCCTAAATGGCCCGCCATGGGGTTGAAATGAGCCGCCTGGAAGACCATTTCGCGGCGGCTGCGGGGAACCAACAACTGGGTTACTTCCTCCTGACTATGTGAGTCACGACTTACTCTATATAACCTGTCGCTGATAATCGCAAAATAGGGGTGGGCGCGCACTGTGTCTGGCCGTACCAAAGTACCATCAATTGCTATCACTTGGTCAAAGGCCGATCTTAGGGTCTCGTCACGAGACTGCTCGAGGGGGAAGTCGCCTAGCAGCGGATAGTTCGGCGGGGAAATCTCGGTATGAGACCCCCCCGCCGGCTCCGGCTCCCCGGCAGTGTCGCGAGGCACCGCCTCAGCACAGAGCACATTACACGCCTCACACCTCCCTCGCTGTCGTGCACGCATCCCGGTAGCCCTCTTTACCGCTTGAGGAAACCCCTCCCAATCTACACCTAGAATCAGGGGATGCGTGAGGCGTGGGCTAACCGCCGCCTGTACACTATGTTTTTTTCCCTCATAATAAATTTCGACAGCGACCACAGGATATTCGTGAACGTCCCCATGCACACACTTTACCAACACCCTCGACGCCTTCAACAATGCCCCCGGTCGAACCAGGCGCTCCTGGATCATGGACTGCATGCAGCCCGAATCCAAGAACGCCAGGTGCGTATCATGCTGTATCCTTACCGGAACACGATACGCCGCTCCTGGTCCGGGGGGAGGGCCCGGTATGTCACCGATGCGGACGACCTGCCCCACCTCCATCACCGGGCACTCGGCCTGCACATGGCCCGGCCGTCCGCATCGCCAACACCCCCCCCCTGTCGCTCGGGGTGCTACCTGTGGGGCCAGGGCTGGCTCCGGATGGGTGCGCCCCTGCCATCTCGTCCTCGGGGCGGGTGCCGGCCTTTCCCTTTCCGGTCCCTCGGCTCCTCCCGGGCGCCGGCCCCCCGCCCCCTGGCGCGGGGCCGGGGTTGGTCGTCGCAGCTCCCGCGGTGGGAGGGAGAGATGGTCCTCAGCTAGTCCCACGGCTGCCTCGAGATCCTGGGGGCGGTGGTACTGGACCCAGGCGGCTGTTCGGGCCGGGAGCCCCGTGAGGAATTGTTCCAGAACTACCCGGTCCCCGACCTCCTCCGCCGAGCTGTTCCTTGGGTCCAGCCACCGCCACGCGCTGTCCCGCAGCCGCTGGGCGTAGGCGAAGGGCCGGCTCCCCTTCTCCATAGTCAGGGCCCGGAACCGGCGACGGAGCTCCTCCGGTGTGAGGCCCAGGCGGTCTCGAATTGCCCGGGCCAGGGACGGGTAGTCTCGTTGGGCGGCCGCTGGTAGGCTGTGGGCCGCGAGCTGCGCCTCCCCTGACAGGAGGGGCAGCAGATGGTAGGCCCACTCTCCATCCGGCCACCCCGAGATCCTCGCCGTCCCCTCAAACACCGCGAGGAACGCCTCCGGGTCGTCCAGGTCCCCCATTTTCTGTAGATGGATCTTGGGGGGACCTTGTGCCGACCCGGTCTCCGGCGCCGGCTTGATCGCCCTGGCGAGTTCCTGGAGGAGGGCACGGTCCTCAGCCCTCGCCGCTGTCATCTCTCCCACCGCGGCCTGCTGGCTCTGCTGCAGGATGGCCTGCTGCTCCAGAATGAGGGATATCCTCGATATCGCCGTCGTCAGCGTCTCCATTACTGTGTCCCAGGTTGGGCGCCAATGTAACAAAGTCCGTTGTACACAGAGGCAGACGCAGTATCGTAGTGAGGGATTTTGTCCCGTTTATTATCACAAACATTCACTTTATCGGCTTTTCAGCCCGTCTCAAAGTTCTAGTGGCTTTTCAGCCCGTCTCAAAGTTCCTGCGACTTTTCAGTCGTCTGTCTCGGAAGCCACTCCTGTCGTTCCCAGCCCACCTACTGAAAAGACAAAGGCACACACATCTTAAGCACTAGCCAACGAGGCTTCATTTGCAACAGGTGTGCAACGAAGCCTCGCCGACACAACCCTGGCCACGGTCCTGTAGCTCCCTCTACAGGCCGAACGCTGCATGTCCCCCCACAAATGGTCAGATAGGTTAAGAGAGGATGAATTAAGAGGGGATGAGTCAGAGTTCCACGTAATATGTAGGACTGCACGCCCCTCAGGCAATTCAGACATTGTGATCAATTGGCATAAAGAATTTCCAAAGTCCGGATCTTCAAATTGGAGTGTGAAATCACCTTGAAGTTGAAGTCGCTCTTTAAGTACCTCAATTAGCTGGTCCACAGATTCTGGAAGGTATGTGAGCTGAATTCTTCTGGCTTCTTTTGGGGAGATGACGACCCGAAGTAACAAAGTCTAGAGAGAAAGAGAGAGAGAAAGTGGGAAAACAGTCATTCTGCATCACTATATAGGCTAATGTGACCAACAATACGTATACAATACCCTTTTAGTGCAAACAGCTGGCACAAGACAACATACCATTTTCAGCTGCTTTAATTGAGGATGAATGTCCTTGTGGTCACCATCAATTTTCCACCGACTTTATATGCTTCTAGAGGGTGGTAATCCGTCAGCGCATCTGGATCCAAGGCTACAATTTCAGAACAGTGATGTTCAACAAGTTCATAAGATCTGAAATGTTCAATGTACCATGAAGAGAGCCTTTTACAAATGAATATCACTTCCTCTGCATTGACAAGAATGATAACAATCTTATGGAATTCTGGGAGGCCACTGCACTGCCCAGAAGATAAAATCATGCCCTCTGCATACTGTGTGCCATGCCCCTAAGGTGATTACGAGAGATTAGCTAGTTCTATCTAGCTAGCTACTCCGCGGGCTGAAAAGTTTGGGAACCACTGTTTTAGGGTATGTGCAGATCCTTGTCTCCCCTAAAAACGTATACCATGAAAATCCCATCAAAAAGCGTTAGTAACACCCTTGGTGCTTGTACATCAATTATTTTAGGTAAGCTAACTGTGCATAAAATGCCCTGTTATTGTAGCTTAGCGTTATCGATAGCTAACAACGCTAACAACCAACAAGAACGTGGGTAACATTGGTTAAAAACATTATTAAGACAAAGATTCAAACTAATTGAATCTCTTTTCCACAGCATAGTGCGCTTTACTGTTAACGCGTTGAAAAAAACGGTTAAAAAACACGTTTTATTTCGTAAAAAAAAAACACTTACCTGACAAGGCAGCACTGAGAAATGGTCAACTTCATGCAGCAGCCGTTAAAAAGGAAAATTCTCCGCCGTTGACTTCGTGTGTCGTCCCCTGTGCAGAGGCACGGAAACCCCGTATAGGGCTGCAATGCGCATGTCTATGGGGTGAAGTTGTTGCGACTCTCAAATCCTTGTTACATTGATTTCAAAGTTCTTGTTTAGTTCTTGTTTCGTCAACTCTGGAGGGGAGTTTGTTGGGCAGGCTTGCTTTTGTTCGTTGCAAGTGGCAGATCTTTGTTTCTGAGTCAGATTGTTTCGAAAATGTATGTGAGACCAACAGTTACTAGTTATCTTTTTTACAGTGTAGAGCCAACAGAAGACAAAATGCTTCCTCTTTCCAGTACTTATGGAGGGGACTGGAGAACACTGTTGCAGTATTCAAGCCGGGAGGTACCAAACCCATGTATGAGGATCTCTGCATCACTGAAGGACAAGGAGGCTGGGAGACAGGCAACATTCTTGAGGTGGAAGAAGGCAGTTTATGTTCGACATGAGGTTCAAATGAGAGGGTGGAGTCCAGGATGACGTCAAGGTTACGGAGCTGGCTTAAGGTGGAGACAGTGAAGCCATCAATGTTGAGGGTGAAGTCTTCGGCAGAGTGAGAGAGGGACTTTGGGCCAACAAAGATATGAATAAAAACACATTGACGGACATAGTTGGTGTAGCCTAACTGTACATACCCTATTGTAAGAGAAAAATAAAAATAAAACACAAATCTCAAGCAATAATGACATGTCATGAAATATAATTCTGCAAATTTGCAAGGTCTATGCACCAGTCATTTGCTAAAGTAAAGAAAAATGTTAAAGTGGACATAAAATTGTTCCTTCTTTCAGTGGCTTTGTGCTTTACACAAAAGTGTCAGCAATGTCCACAGACAAATCTGTCAGCTCTGTCACCATGCAAACCACATTCAAAACAAATGTTGAGGTTGTCTCCTGGCTTAAAACATGCAATCGAGTTACTCACAAAAGTGTTCCAAATGTCTATAATCAGGACAAATTTGTCCATCTCCCTGTGAGTGGATATCATGCCCTTACCAATCAGACACACATACCTATAGGCTACTGTAGCCTACATACACAGGTGGAGAACATATGGTGATTCTAATAGACTGAGAGCAGTATTGTGTTTGTAATAATCACCACGGGACACAGTCGTAGCATCAACTCAACATGCATTTATTTTTCTAGCTCGTCACAGAACAGAGCAATACATCACATATCATCACTCAGGCATCACACAACAATCGCAGCACAATCGAACACTGCTATTCGAACCCTGATGCATCACTGCTAACCCAGTGTGCAGACACAACATTTCCGCCCCCTTTGCAGGATTTCAAACATGAAATGTTGAGACAAAGTCCTCTAGGTGGCCAGGGCGTGAACATGTGCGAGCAGGCCGAAGCGGGGGCGAGGAAGGCTGCGGCAGAGCAGGCCGAGGTGGGGAGGCATAAGGTCTGGGTAGCTGAGGCAGAGGAATGTCCGGGACCTGTTTAGGGGCTGCCTGAGGCACAGAGGCATCTCGCCATGCTGAGGGTATGGTTTGGGGAGTGTCACCGTCAATGTCTGGCGGAGCTGGCACCTTTCGGAGGCGGCTTGAGTGCCACGAGTGCTATTGGCGAGGAGGACGATGGCTGGGCCCAGCTGACAGGTGACTCGAAGAGGAGAAGACCAGAATGAGGCCATTTTGTTGTTCCAGTGGTGCCTACGGACTCTGACCCAGTCTGAGACAGTGATGTCCAGCACCTTGGCTCGTTTGGACTGATCAAAGCGCTGCTTCATCCGCCCCTTCTGACAGGTGACTGAGGCTCTGAACCCAGGGGAGGGCGCCGGGGGTGTGAAGGGGCGGAGCCTGTCAAGGGGCAGGTTGAGCTCCCATTGGTGGTGGGGGACTCCGTGGATCTCACCACAGATGTCCAGCTGCAGGTGCTCCCAGGGCTGGGAGAGCCAGGCAAGAGGTTGCAGGGGTGGGGGAGCCTGGTGCAGGGGTGGGGGAGCCTGGTGTCCAGTCTTGCCACTCACAAGGCAGGCAGAGTAGTCCTTTACCAGGGCCTCAATGTCTCTGTCTATCCCTGGCCACCATACCAGGTCTCGGCAACGCTGTTTCAGCTTCACTAGGTGACCCTCATGCGCCATAGTCAAAACACATGCACAGAGAGCACGAGGGACCACAGTGCAAAGCCTGTGTGCTACACAGGTGTTGTTCCAGCAGGAGAGCTCCCGTTTGACTCGGGAGAAGGCAACCAGTTCCTCTGGCACCTTGTGAGGCCAGCCATTCTGGATGTAGCTGCAGAGTTGGTAGAGAACAGGGTCCTGTTCGGAGGCCTCCTTGAGCTCCTGCAGAGACACAGTGGCTTGGAGCGGTGTGTGTAGCATCTGAATAATGTCTTGTTCAATGTCAAAAGTGGTGTCGGTGGTGTTCCCTAACGTCCAGAGCACACACGCTGACCCTCTGCTCCCAAGCAGTGTTGCAACAGTGGTCGCCAAATATTGTGTTTGTAATACCGTAATTTCCGGACTATTAAGCGCACCTGAATATAAGCCGCACCCACTGAATTTTAAAAAAAATAATTATTTTGAACATAAATAAGCCGCACATGTCTATAAGCCGCAGGTGCCTACCGGTACATTGAAACAAATGAACTTTACACAGGCTTTAACGAAACACGGCTTGTAACAAAAAGAAATAGGCTTTAACGAAACACGGTTTGTAACAAAAATAAAAAAATAGCGGTAAACGGTAGCCTACCAAGCCTACCGACCTCATCCATATTTATGATGTCGTGCGGGCCGATGGAATGCTCCGCTATCTTTGCATCAGTGAATTTGCGGAAGTTTGAAACTTTTTCCTCGGGAGGGAGCTGCTGACACAGACTCGTCCGTACCCTGATGGACAGGCCTTTACGTCTCATAAATCTGAGACACCACGATGGTCCACCTCTAAAATCCTCAAACTTCATTGCGGTGGCGATTGTTTTGGCTTTCAAAATGACTACCGTAATCAGAATGATGGGAAGTTTGAGCGCGCTCGATTTAATCTAAACAGTTACATTGTTTCACCTTAACCCGTTCGGCAATTTCATTGGTCTAATGAAAGCTTCATGCCGCCAAAAAACTGAGCACCGTCACATAATGTGTTTTTTGCTCAGTTTTTTGGCGGCATGAAGCTTGTGAAAGCGGGAAAAATCCATAAATTAGCCGCGTCATTGTTTAAGCCGCGAGGTTCAAAGCGTGGGAAAAAAGTAGCGGTTTATAGTCCGGAAATTACGGTAATCACCACGGGACACAGTCGTAGCATCAACTCAACAAATATTTACTTTTTCTAGCTCCTCACAGAACAGAGCAATACATCACATATCATCACTCAGGCATCACAAAACAATCGAACACTGCTATTCGAACTCTGATGCATCACTGCCAACCCAGTGTGCAGACATAACAAGCAGTACTATGGCTTGAGTAGAACAAATGTAATAGCCCAATATTTCAAAATATGGGTGTGCGGAAGGGTATGTGTCTGTTCTTCGTAGGCTGGGTGCACGCTTCTATTCACATGGAACCGCTTTGATCACGTAATTAACTGCTATAGTCTGTCTATGTAACTCATATCGCCATTACGGTTGAAGGTAGGTAAGCCATTCATAACTGTAAGGTACATTTCATAGACCTAATAGACACACACAGGAGAGTTTGTTCTATTCACGTGAAATTGTGCATTGATCATGCAAATAACTTGTACTGTCTTTCTATCGATGTGTGTGACCCATTACGGTTGAAATGGGTAAGCCATTCATAACTAACATAAGGTCAGTTTTGATTCACCATGATGAGGGTAAAAGCTGTGTTATTTCTGTGTTATTTTAAAAATGTAACAATGCTATTATGTTAAAAACAGACATTTAGGAAAAGTCAGGGAAGGAGGGGGACATGGGTTTCACAACGGATGTCCATTTGGTATGAGTAGTGTTAAATAGTCACTACTAATTTCAGCCATAACTATAGCAACTGTGTAAGTAAGGTTTAGAGTTAGTAAGTACTTGGAACACCCCAATGACTACTCCATGCCATTCTGATATGGTTATAGACAGACTTTGTATGAATGTAGTTTCATTCATAACTCATATATTTAAATAATAGTTGAAAGGTCTATTAAAGGTCTATTTTCACTGTGTGTGTTTGTGTGTTTGTGTGTGTGTGTGTGTGTGTGTGTGTGTGTGTGTGTGTGTGTGCGTGCGTGCGTGCGTGTGTGTGTGCGTGTGTCCGTGTGCACATGTGTGCACAGTGGGACTGGTTTGAGAGGAGTGTTTATCTTTTGGACAGAGATAAATAAAGAGGCAATGTTCAGTTTGTCAGAAGGGCTGTTCACAATTTGGATCTAAGAAAATAATGAAGGAAAATAAAGATATAATTTGTTTTCCATACCAAAATTCCTCTTGCAGAAAGGATTTGCAATCTACACCTGATTATTTCATACTCTACATGTTCTTCTCATTATTGTCAGCGCTGACAGTTTTTTTGAACCTGCTAGTGATCATGTCCATCTCTCTCTTCAAGCAGCTCCTCACTCCAACCAACCTGCTCATCCTCTCTCTGGCTGTATCAGATTTCCTGGTGGGACTGATAGTTATGCCAACGAACGCCATTGCAATCATGGAAACATGCTGGTATTTTGGGAAATATTCCTGTGTTATATTTAACTATTTTGGTTTTCTAACTACATCGTCATCTATTGGCCATTTGGTCTTGATATCTATTGACCGATACGTTGCGGTGTGTGACCCCTTATCATACCACTCTAAAATAACAATGAGCAGAATTCTACTTTTGATATGTATAGCTTGGTCTTCTTCCATCATGTACTCTATTCTACTAGTAAGTAATAGTTTCAGCAATCTAGAGTCAAGAAGTGTGTGTTCTCATGAATGCGCTATTATTTCAGATGTTGGCTGGAAAATCACTGACATAATCATATGTTTTGTTTCCCCTTGCTCTGTTATAATTATACTGTATTTTAAAATATTTGTGGTTGCATTATCACAGTCCAAAAAGATGTCTTCAAAAAAGGCTGTTAGCATTACATTTGGTATTAAAACTGCACAAGCAAGTCATTCTGAGATAAAAGCAGCAAAAACTCTAGCAATTGTTATTTTCACCTATCTATGCTGTTGGATACCAGCTATCAGTGCTCCTTGGACAGAGTACACCCCAGTGATCATAGCAACCATGTGGATTCTGTATATGAATTTGTGTTTGAATCCACTGATATATGCTTTCTTTTATCCATGGTTTAAAACCTCAGTTAAACACATTTTATTATCATAATACTGACATTTAAGCCATAACCATTCACACACTCATTATTATGCACTTACTGTCGACCTCCTGTCTATACATATAGCATGCTGAACAGTAAAAGACCTGTAAAGTATGCTGTAAACACATATGTCACTGCTTCATGCACCACTTGCTGAAAAATGAACCCCGCTCCCTTTTTTTTCTTTCTCGGTGCCACTTAAAGCTCAGCTTGCAGTCAGCAGGTAATGATGGACCGTGTGAGAAGGTCAGGTTTTGTTGAAGATCGGGAAATGCTACTGTGTTTCTAGTGTCTTTCTAGTGTCAAACTGACGTATACCTGGTTTCTTGAAATGTGTGATTTGTGACTTCTTGGTCTTCACTTTCTACACCAGTTACCAGTATGATATGTTAACATTATCTGTCAGTCTTCCCCCTTATTGGTCAACATCACACTGGCATAAAGGAGGCATATATGCTGTAATGTTTATAGTAATACATTTGCATGTCAGTTAATATTTTTATGAAATAATGAAATAATATTAATTGTTCTGTATGTCACAATACTCAGGATAAACTCACGACAAAATATAGCAGGGCACTGTTATGGAATTTATATTGAAACCAAATCAATATCTCTCCCTCACTTTCAATTTTCAGAAATCATCCTGCATCAAGTTATTGATCCTAATCATGCACTGTTGCTACTGTAGACTTGATGTTTATTCAAATTGTAAAACATTGTTTTAGTTGGTCTGAAAGTTACTTTTTTCTTATCCTGTTCGGGGTTACCACCTCCCGTGCATGTCTCTTAACTTGTCACGCCCTCTAGGGCAGTCTCTCTCTCTCTCTCTCTCTCTCTCTCTCTCTTTCCCTCGACCAGTCAGGTTGATTTCAGGAGTGGTGTCAGGTGTGCAGGAGTCAGATGACCAGCTGTTCCCCATCCTCATTACCAGTGTTTGCCATAAATACCCGGTTCAACCTTCACTACCCTGCCAGATCGTAACGGCAGTTCATTGTTAGTCACACTTCTAGCTATATTCATAGTTCCTGCTTCTTAGCATTCCCAGCTTCCTTACCTTGTTTGTTCCTGTGTCCACAGTTCCCTCCTGACTCCTGCCACAGACCCTCCTTCCCTGCCTGACCCTCCTGCCTGCTTGCCTGCCTGCTTACCTGAACCTAGTGATGGGCAAATGAAGCTTTTGTGAAGCACTGAACCACTTGAGCCAATTGTTTCGAAAATGGGTTCATTACTCGAAGCTTCAGTTACAGTGACCTCTCCTGGCAAAGTGCAAGGCTGCAGTCAAATTAGGCAGGCTAGTTGGTGGACAGGAGGCTTTTAATTACACGCACGAACACACACACACACACACACACACACACACACACCTCAATGAGCAGTGTTGGAGAAACTACTTTACTTTTGTAGAAAAGATCTTTTGTTCTGAAGCATCTTTGCTTTGATCACCCTTGGATTTAAAGTATTGGTGTTGTGGCTAGCGCGGCCGGTTTGTAAGCGAAAGATTGCGAGTTCGATACCCGCTTAAGGCAAGCTGCTCTACCCCGCCGTTCGCTACAGTATCTTTGCTTTGATGAAATTCTTTGATGCACACACACACTAACACTGAATGTCATGTTCTATTTACTAATAAAGATTGATGAATGTGTGTATTGTGTTATTGAGGAGAGAGTGCTGGGGAAAATATGGCATAGGTTGGGTGTGTTTGTGTAACTATGGCAGGGGGTGATTATGTGGGATGGGGAACACTCAAAGATTACAAGAAGAACACTCAGAGAATACAAACGCAATACCAACAACTCAACAGCAACAACGCACCTACCTCGACAATCCACAAATTGTGCATTGTTTAGAGCGGTTATAAAGTGTTGAGGCACTCAAATTCAAAACTGTCGCAACCTATCACCTGTCAGAATCGAGACGAGGCAGTGCCAGTGAATCACCTGATTGGACCGCGAACCAGTCAGGTGATTCATTCAGGCAACGAAGCAGTTGCTGCTTCGGACGTCATATGTCACGTGATTTTTTTCGCACCAAAGCAAGCTTTGAAGCAGTGCTTCGATGGAATTGTTGTTCAGTGTTTGAAGCACGTATCGAAGCTTCAGTGTCAAACTGCCATCACTACCTGAACCCTGCCTGGAGGACTATCCGCCTACCTGCCTGTTCCCCTGCATGACTGCCCACTCCCCAACATGACCCCCTTGTGTACGACTGCCCGCCTGCCTACTCGACCTATGCCTGTCTGCCAACCCGATTACCTGCCTGAACTCTGCCCGTCTGCCTGCCAGCTTACCTGTTTGACCCCTGCCTGCCTGACCAACCGCCTGCCTGACCCTTACCGGACTACCTGTCTACATATCGGCTCAGTCAGCCTTCTCTTAATAAATACACCTCAGCTTGGGGTTTCACTGATCCTGTCTCTTGGTCTGTGTTCTGCACTTGGGTTCACCTGTCTGACCATTATTTAATTTAATTTTAACTGTAATTTTTCCCCTCTTCCTGTAAGCCAATACAATACAACTTATCAAATAATTACTATAGGTTTTGAAGTTGTAATTGCATTAAAAAAAGGTTTCAAATTAAAAATGTCCTTAACCTCTTTGTTTTCCAAATTCTTGTGTTTCCATGGTCCCAATTCAAACATTTACAGATGAAGGTAAACCACACTGAGTTGACTCAGAATGTTCAACAGAATTGTCAACCGTGTTAAAACTAACATGTCCTGCAAGTTCAGTCAGGATATGTATGTCGGTTTAATCAGTGTTTGATGAAAAATGGTAATACATTTAAGTTTGGTGTAATTGGATGGCTACTTTTGTATTAGAAGCATTTATATGAATTATAATATTGTATTGTAAAGGCATGTTGAGTATCCGTTTTGTTTCATATGAAATGTGACTGGCTGCCTATGCTAGTTTTCATCCTTATTGTCAAACTTAATAAATACTTACCAACTTTAAAAATCCTTTGCTCGTCATACAACCATGTAACTATGGAATATGCTGGAGAGAAACGTCAAGATCAGTTATGGTTTTACTGTTTTTTTTAATAGTCATGACTGGTTTGAGGCTGAAAGTGAAACTCAAGTTACATTACACCTAATTTACGAACCTTACGAACTTGATATCACCCTCTGGTGACTCAATCGGGAAACATTGCTTTCAACAAGCATGTCAGTAATGAATTTCAGATGAATGACAGTATCAAGATGAACTTCTGTGGGTTGTTATTTTTGTCATAATTACTGAATGTGATACAACTGCACTGGATTGAAAGTCATGCTTCTTGGTTAAATAAATATTGGGGCAGCCAATTATTGTGTTAGTGTGCCAGGCAAGAGCTGGGTCAGATAGAACACCCCTATATATCTATATGGATTATAGAACACCCTATTAAGCAGTGATCTGGAGCCTGGTCCCCTCTCCAGGGCTGCACTGTTGTCATCACACAGTGTCTCATGCTTGGCTAGATCCCAGGGAGCATGACATTTCAGTGGGAGCCTTGGGCACCAGGGTCAGTGAGACAACCCCTCACACCAGGATTGAAGACAGAACAAATGGGGAGGGAAATGTCAGAGAATTACACTGGATCACTGAGAGACCCACTGCTGGATACATGGTCTTTGATTCAAGATTCAAGATTCAAGATTCAAGATTCTTTATTTGTCACGTGCATACAAGTATACAGTGAAATGCAAAAGTGACAGTGCCACAGAGTAGTGCAACAATACAATAAGTTTTAAAATAGAATAAAATAAAATAAAATAGAAGTACTAAAAAATATACAGTATGAACAGTATAAACAATATGAACAGTATAAGCAGTATAAGCAATATAAACAGCAGATGGATGATGTGTGTGCATATGTGTTATGATGTCAGTGAGTGTGTGAGTGACTTGAGGGGGGCACTGGTGGGGTCATCGTTGATGATCCTGATGGCATGGGGGAAGAAACTCAGTCTAAGCCTCTCTGTTCTTGCTGCATGACAGCGAAGGTGTTTGCCTGACCGCAGCAGCTGGAACAGTCCATTTTTCGGGTCGTGAGGGTCCTTCATTATCCTGTAGGCTCTGGTCCTACACCTCCTGGTGTACAGGACATGGAGAGGGGAGGTTGGAGCTCCCATGGTCTTTTCTGCCAGGCGTACCACCCTTTGCAGAGCTCGCCTGTCTTTGGGACTCTCCTGTCAATCCAGCTTTGCTGTAATGCATCCACAGATAATGTCCTTGCTTTGTTGTAGTGAGGTTGGGGTATCAGTGATGGAATGAATATGTATACACATCCAGGATTGTATTGAGGAACTCTTTAATGGTATTTCTGTTTTAAGTGGGGTTTCAGCACATATGCAAAGGAAGTCCTGTTAAAACACCCTGTATCCAATAGTTGGTCCACATAAATAGTAAAGCACTGGTTTCGCAAACAGCAGATGCAAGCATCAACCTACAAGACCTTTCCCCTGTTGTTCTAATTCCCCAAAGCACTTGGATAATGACATTTTCAAAGCCACCAAGTCAAGAATCATGTTAAGCTCTTTATTTCAATGGCAGGCTTTGTGATAATAGCAGGCATAGTGATATTTAAATAAGAAATGAGGCTTCCCCACACTGTAGATGGATTTATATTCAAATCTTTTTCCACATTTATGTTTGGCAATTTTGGCTATATTTTGTTGATAGCAAAGCATATCTAATATTGATAATCTGACTCCAATGTTATAATTATTATTACTATGTGCAAATAATTGTTGAGTCTGTGCTTATTTAGTGCAATAAAGAGAATGAATCAAATAAGGCTTTAATAATACTGTACACTTATACATCTATGACAAGGCAAATACTTCATAGGAAAATGTTACATGCTCAAAGAAAGAGTAGAGAGAGAGATAGAGAGATGACCACCGGTCATCACAAAACAGTGCACATTTGGTGAGATTTAAAACAGGCTTACTGGTCCAAGAAGATTGTGGACACGTCCACGTTGTTGGACTAGCAGCATACGAACCAATACAGTACATACCTTCTTTTATTCCAAACGAATGGTTTGGGTTTAAGTACACCTGGTGGTGAAGTAAGATTAAAAGGTTAAATGATAAACAATCAACAATGTTGAAACAACATAGTGCCTAGGAACAATTCCGTAGGCATAGCATCATAACTTTCAAAGTATAAAAGAATAATCAAAATCAAAAGAAGATGATAAATGAAAAGTGCAAAAATATATTTAAACAGATGTTACGAAGGTTTGAGAAACAACATAGAAATGTGCTGTGAAAAGCACAATTAAAACTTAGATGAAATCAGAATTCGACAAAATCTAATATGTGCATCTGAATTATGTGTCGTTTAGCTACATACATGTTTGCAATGAAGACTGAGATGAAATCAGAATTCGGAAAACTGTAATATGTATATCTGAGTTATGTGTCGTTTAGTTACATAAGATTAGA
This sequence comes from Argentina silus, assembly GCF_951799395.1. Classification (NCBI taxonomy): domain Eukaryota; kingdom Metazoa; phylum Chordata; class Actinopteri; order Argentiniformes; family Argentinidae; genus Argentina; species Argentina silus. The sequence goes on along the minus strand of NC_139656.1, from coordinate 24,533,751 downwards.
TTAGATTAGATTCAACTTTGTCATTGTGCAGAGTACAAGTACAGAGACAACGAAATGCAGTCTAACCAGAAGTGCAAAATAGCAGAAAGTGCAATGAACAGTATTTACAGGTAGTGCAATATATGATCAGTAAGTAGTGCAGTATAATATAAGCAGTGCAGTATAGCAGTATATGAGTAGCAGTAGCATTATAGCAGAATAAATAAGTTACAGTATGAGCAGTGTAGCAGCATATGAGCTGTATGGGTAATGCAGTCTAGCAGTATATATGTATTAACAGTAACATGAGGTAGATAGCAGAATAAATATAAATATGGAATGCCGTATAAACAGTATAAACAGGTATGTACAGTATGTGCAGTAGTATTAAAGAAAATATAAGCATATGTGCATTATGTGCATTATGAACAGTATGAACAGTATGGACAGGTATGTACAGAAGAGCAGTGGTATTGAGTAAGGGCAGGGGAGGGGAGTAATAGTGCAATTGTCCGGGTGGGGGGGGGGGGGGGGGGGGTGGGGGTTGCAGGGGTTGGTAGGTTGTCAGGTCGGTGCAGTGTTCAAGTTCAGTAGGGTGACAGCTGCAGGGAAGAAGCTGCCTCTGAACCTACTGGTTCAGGTGCGGAGAGACCTGTAGCGCCTCCCGGAGGGGAGTGGGGTGAAAAGTCTATGGTTGGGGTGAGAAATGTCCTTGACGATGCTGCGTGCCTTACGCAAGCATCGTTTGCCCTGGACAGCCTCGATGGAGGGGAGTGAGGAACCGGTGATGCATTGGGCAGTTTTCACCACCCTCTGCAGTGCTTTCCGGTCCGATGCCGAGCAGTTGCCATACCATACTGTGACACAGTTGGTAAGGATACTCTCGATGGTGCAGCGGTAGAAGTTCACCAGGATCTGAGGAGACAGATGGACCTTCTTTAGTCTCCTCAGGAAGAAGAGACGCTGGTGAGCCTTCTTTATCAGGGTGGAGGTGTTGAGGGTCCAGGAGAGGTCCTCAGAGATGTGGACACCCAGAAACTTGAAGCTGGTGACTCGCTCCACCTCAGTCCCGTTGATGAGGATGGGGGTGTGTGCGCCAGCTTTAGACTTCCTGAAGTCCACAATGAGTTCTTTGGTCTTCTTGGTGTTGAGAGCCAGGTTATTGTCGTTGCACCTCCCTGTAGGCCGACTCATCGTTGTTGCTGATGAGACCGATCACCGTTGTGTCGTCTGCAAACTTAACAATGGTGTTTGAGCCATGTACAGGTGTGCAGTCGTAGGTGAAGAGGGAGTAAAGGAGGGGGCTCAGCACACAGCCTTGTGGAACGCCGGTGTTCAGGGTGAGGGTTGAGGAAGTGTGGTTGTGAAGCCTAACAGACTGCGGCCTGTTGGTTAGGAAGTCCAGAATCCAGTTGCAGAGGGAGGAGTTGATGCCCAGTTGCCTGAGTTTAGAGATCAGTTTGGAGGGGATGATGGTGTTGAATGCTGAACTGAAGTCAATGAACAGCATTCTCACATAAGAGTTAGTCTTGTCGAGGTGGGACAGGGCGGAGTGAAGTGCCGTTGAAATGGCATCCTCTGTACTCCTGTTCTGCCGGTAGGCGAATTGAAAGGGGTCCAGTGTGGGTGGTAGGCAGGTCTTGAGTTGAGCTAAGACCAGCCTCTCGAAGCACTTCATGATGATGGGCGTGAGTGCCACTGGTCGGAAGTCATTTAAGCTCGTTGCAGTGGAGTGTTTTGGCACCGGCACGATGGAGGTGGTTTTGAAGCACGCGGGGACAGCTGCTTGGGCTAGGGACAGGTTGAATATGTCAGTCCAAACCTTAGTCAGCTGCACAGCGCAGGCCCTGAGGACGCGTCCGGGGATCCCATCAGGACCAGCAGCCTTGCGTGCGTTAGTCCTGCTCAGTGCCGCACACACGTCGGTGGGAGATAGAGTGAGGGGCTGGTGATCCGCAGGGAGCACAGCCTTGATGGCCACCTCCTTGTTGTCCCTGTCAAAGCGGCCGTAGAAGTGGTTCAGCTCATCAGGGAGGGAGGCGTCAACGGAGAGGGGTGAGGTGTTAGTTGGTTTGTAGTCTGTGATGGTCTGGACATATATATATATAAACATATATGTTTGCTGAATTGATTTGCCATGTTCATTGCAGACAGGGTTAGGTTAACTAAAAATTATGTTGCAGAAATTTAGTCCTGGCTTTACTCCAGGCAGGCCATGCAAATGCTATGTGAAGTTTAACATTAGGCTGTCATCCCACTCACCCTTTTGCTGAGGTGGAACATCAAATATAGCTGCAGTGATACAGGGTCACCACTGGTCTGTCTGAAGAGACAGATAACAAGCTGCAACAGAATTAAATGTCTGTGCAGGTTATACAAACATTGTAAACAACACAAAGATGAGTAAAATTTATGAATATAAAAAGTCACGTAACCCTTTAACAGGTGTCAAAATCTGTAATGTGCTTAACAATATAACAAACAGGAAACAATATATGCCCCACGTGCGATCTAAAGCTATTTAATAAAAATCTCAGGGGATAGCCTGAAAAAGTCTATGTACGGCAGTGTCAATACACCTACTCCTGTTGATAGTCTTGAATTACCAAATGCACATTAATAGACTGACTAGCCCCTCAGTGTTACTCTAGAAGCCACTGGTCTAGCTGTGAGTAACATCATCTGGTAAGCATTATACTGACACGTATGGCTTTTGCACATGGGCTACTGAATATTACCGGTGAAGAAAAAACATGCTATCTGTTAGCTTGGCACACAGTCATTCATGTAAGTGATTGACTGGGAATATCCCACAAAGTAGGAGACACAACGTTGTGAAAATCGTGGATTGATCGGGAATCAATGATGATAGGTAATGTTCAAGTTTGATCTTACTTCTATAGAACAACGGATGATTCAGAGGCTGACGAGACTTGCTAGTCTCACCAAATGTAATGAACACAAACAAATTATAGACAGATTACTCTTTTAAGCATTGTGACCACCAACGAGAGCACCACACTAGACTCATTGAATGTCAGATTAGTCGGGAATCAATTATACAAATAACTAGTTAATAAGAGATCTCTACTAACATGCTCTATGTCAAGAGTAACTCTCCTAATTATGAGATAAGATTCTAATTGCTGAAATCACAATGTCTCACACGCCAAACGGACACCTTAACGATATTGTGCGTCGAGCATTGAGTCATGCAAACACAAACTAATTGATCATAAAGATATATCTAGACTTAACCGCGCCAAAATCATTGAAAGCGGAGTGCTAGCAGATCATCCTAGCATACAGATTCAACCGTTGCATTCTCGGACAAATGAGAGATGCATAGTCATCAATTGAGGAGATATATCCAGACCAGAAATAATGTAAGCAATCCAGCTTACTTCAAGTCATACAATCAAAACTGTGAACACATCATATATGAACATAGTGCCCAAGTCAAAAGTTTTAAGACAGAAATCAATTAAGAATATGTAAGTCGTAGGCTCTTTCCTTGAGCTGGTTTCAGAAGTAGGCTACTTACTGATATGGAACCAATGGACAGGGATGTAACAATAAAACTGAACATCGTCCAAAATAGCACGAATTAAAAAAATAAATTATATATATATATATATATATATATATATATATATATTAAACATGTATCACTTGGAGCAACTTAACTATAAAATCCATTTCTGTATTTACACAACCCTGGCACAGTGACACGCTACCATGAGAGATATGAATGGAGTGTGAGAGTCATGACGCGTTTTCCCGCTATCCTCGCCGTTCATCATTATATTATAGCAATACAGGAAGGAGACTATTGGGGCACTCATATGGTAAATTTCCATAGTATATAAAGAGAGAACATAACAAGTTAGGACAGGACAAAGAGGCCAAGAGTTAGGGAAATTGAGAAAACCAGTTAGAAACATTCCATAAGAATGTTAATGTATGGAGGGAGTAATACCAAGAGGTACCCAGATGTTGATTTATGAAGGGAGTAGTAATGAGGGGTACCCAGAGGTTGGTGCATGGAAGGAGCAGAACCAAGAGGTACCAGGTACCCAGAGGATAAGGGCAGGAATAGTACCAAGAAGTACCAGGGGGTGATGTAATGTATTTTTTGATAATAACGATGGGCTCACCACCAGTATTGTTACAACCTGATAACTGACTTTAGAAATGGGAGGGGAAACCAAACCGTGACGAGGTATCGGAACCGGGTGAATGATATTGGTGGCGAACAGCCAGAAAGTGTGAATGATTTACATATGAGGGATGGAACCTAAATTTGATAAGGATTGGAAACTGTATAAATATGGTGTGCTGAGGGACAAACAACAGGATGCTTCGTGAACCACCTCGGCTTTGTTACTTGTTATATAAGTCTCTGAAGAAACCATCTGCTCTAGTCTTTGGCATTTTATTTCAGTATTTTAACTTAGAATTCCACGACACTCACAGTAAACAAGACGGTCATAAGAGGACAGCGTTATGCTACATCTGATGGTAGGTTGGTCGTTTACAGTCAAACAGAGTCGTTTGCTCCCTTGAGCTGAACTCCGAATTGCGTGACGCGAACAATGGGGGCGGAATACCATTACCTAAATCCCAACAATTCGACCTGCCATATGTAATTCGATTGCAATAGTCACATCGAGTTACTTTACATTGAAAATATACCCCATGTCTGAAATATGAGAGAATGTCTATTTTCTATGAGGAGAATGTCCCTGTCTTCCACAATAACTACAATGCCTAAAGTTATGTTGGTCGTTGGCCTTGACTGAATCTCCCGAGGACTGAATAGAGAGTGACTCACGAGTACCTGTTGAATGGCCTTTAAGAAACCGTGCATTTCCTGCCATTGTGGTGAAAGTTTCAGATTTACAAGAGTGCGCTTTTGAAGTACAGACAGAACGAATTCCAATGTCAGTGTCGGAAGCGTCACTCTGTAGTGCCTCACTCTATTGTAGCAAACGCTTAACATGACCTCTCAATGTAGCACTCCTTTGCGCATCTTTCTCCTGCTGTTTTGCCCAAGTAAGTTTTTCGTGGCCATAGTTATCGAGTTGTAGTTTCAATTCCTGAATATTCTCTTTATAGGATTTTTCGCTCAGCAGTAATGCGTTCAGCGCGTCAAGAGTATTATTGTATAGAGCAGTGTTTTTCAACCTTTTTTGAGCCACAGCACATTTTTTACATTGGAAGAATCTTGCGGCACACCACCAACCAAAAATGTTACAAAATGACACTCTGTAGCCTGATACAGTATATATAATTACAATATTATATAAATTTCCTCTCCTGTTGTTTTTTCTGGCCGTGCCTTGCAAAATAGGAAGTTTTCTCTAATGGCATCTCCATCCACAAAACGCACATTGGCCAAGAGCTGAGAATGTCCACTAATATCCGTAGACTCATCAAGTTGCAACGCAAATTTCCTACTGATGCGTATCTTTCCCAAAACATGACTTTCGATGTCTGTAGACATGTCATCAATACGCCTGGCAATTGTGTTATCTGAGAGCGGGACTTTAGCTATGTCTTTAACCGCGTCAGGGCCGAGCATCTCGTTGACAATGGCTTTGCAGGCAGGTAGTATTAATGTCTCTGCCACAGAGTGGGACTTTTTTGATTTAGCTACGAGTTCAGCAACTAGGTAACTAGCATTGAGGGCTTTCTCATTTACCTTTGTGGTTTTTCTCATAAAAGTTGCGTGTTTCTCTGTGTTTTCACGCAGGCGAACAAAATAGTCCATCGGCTTGTTTTGAAGCGACGGGTGTTTCGTTTGGAGATGGCGTTTAAGCTTGCTTGGCACCATGGCGCTGTTGGAAGATAGCTTTCGCTGTATTGCCTCGAGCTCACCGTCTTTGCTTTCTTTTTACCACCACTCATACTAGGGCCTTCACCTGGGTCAGAATCTTGTCCAGGGCCCAGTTCGGAGTTTACATTTTTCCTTTTTAAAAACTTCTCCATCACTGTCACCACGACCTGTCGCATGCGTCACTAATTCTCTTGTCTCTAAGAAGGAACGAGGCAATTAGCTACCTGCAGCCACCCGGACGAATATTATATTACTCTGCCAGTCACTATATTACAGCACAGACACTCGACAATGGCATTTTATTTGCAGATAATAATTAATAAATGTTAATTTAAAAAAAAAAAAGTGAAATTGGATAATTTCTCACGGCACACCCAACGATCTCTCACGGCACACTAGTGTGCCGCGGCACAGCGGTTGGGAAACGCTGGTATAGAGGCCTTCTCAGTAATCAATGGGCTTATCGTTTTGAGATCCTCTAGCGCTTTCGAGAGATCCTCACGCAAATGTTTGTTGACGTCTCGCGTGTGGGCAAGATTCTTTGTTGGACTGTTAAGCACATTTCCGATTGCGTGAATAATCGTTTTTTTTCTCTGACTTGCTTTTACGGACGCCAATTGTGTGCCAATAATCAAGGATTTCATTCTCAGACGAATGACCATTTAGATGCTTCTTGTTTTTTTTGTTCAATTTCAGCAACGTGTTACCCAGTTACCTAAGCACACAGCTCAATCAATTCATGCACCTCTTTATCTCTAGCCGTTGTGTTCGTTACACGAGGTGAGTGATGACTCCAAACTATCAAAGCACGGTTTATATCGGTCCTGAAAATAGGTCTAGTTTATAGATCTTATAGATTATAATCAATGCAGAGTTTTCTTTACAAACAATGCGTTCATAAAGCCTGAGCGCAGAACCAATCGATCGATTTAAAGTAATTTACAACCAGTACCGCGTCAGGTGGTCACCAGAACTGTAGACGCATTTATATTAATATCCGTTTCCACATTTGTTTGGCAAAACATATCTAATATTGATAATCTGACTCCAATGTAATTATCACTATGTGCAAATAATTATTTAGTCTGTGCTTATTTAGTGCAATGAAGTTCAAATAGAATTAATCAAATGAGGTTTTAATAATACTGCATACATCTATTACAAGGCAAATACTTAATAGAAAAATGTTACATTCTAATAGAGAGTAGAGAGAGAAAGAGAGAAGGAGATGACCACCGGTCATCACAAAACAATGCTACTGACAACATGATGAGAACATCACAACAGGACACAGGAACAAGAGAAATAGCTTTTCCCGGACCTCTGCTTTTTATATCATCCTAAAAACCACAGTATTTAAATTAGGAGCTGTTGATAAGGAGACCACCAACCATCATCCATCTTATTGCATCTATGCTGATGACATCATAGTTTTGACACCTCAAATTTGGCCAAATTCCTCTCATTTGAATCCCAGTAGATTTTTGTCCTACATCACTATAAAGCAGATGCAGTGTACAAGACATGTGCACCATTTTACCATACATTTTCATAATCAGGCTTGTCCATACACCCTTTTTTCTTTTAGGGTAATACATGGGAGCAGTCACTAGATGTCAGCCTTATCTGTGCTAGTGTTCCAGTGTCTGGCTGCCTGCCAAGTAATCTAATATGTCTTCATAGAAAATATCACCATAGGCCGTGCTTTCAAGCTCATAAAACAGGGCAAAGTACAACACACTGAGCTGATGTTAAACAGACAGAAAGGGAGAACGTATTTAATCAAACTAAAGTCATACAGTACAGGAGATAGGAAGATTAATAAGAATCAGCAGTGGCTGAGTGACTGAGACCCTGACTCAGGCTAAAAAACATAATGTACTCAATTGAATCTTATGAGGAGGTGTTGTGGTAAAGTGTAAATCATTGTTTTGGTTGTTTTATCTCTCACCCAGAACATAATACTATCCACATACATGTTGAGAGGAAATACAACATGTTGAGATGTAGTTACTTTGCACCTCTATTAATAACTGTAACAGGTGACACCGAGGGTATTATAATAAGGGTTGTCAATCGATTAAATAATGTAGTTGATGAATTGTTTCCTATTAGTTGTTCCTATTAATCTACAGATTAATCGGATATGGAAATTTGTAAAATGTTTCGCCTTAATATTCACCTTGCAATTTAGGCGGTCAGAGATTTTCTTAATATTTAGGGACAAGAAACCCAAAGTGGTGCCTAAACAATGAGTGGGGGAGTAAATGGGTACATAACAAGTTAACAATGATCAAAATCCAAAGGTGTGAATGACCACTATTACCATACAAGACAGAGAGTGCTTTCTTCGTGCACTACTATTGTTTACTTGGCTACATGTCAGTCACTCTAGGTTTAACTTCTTGTCCTTGGTCTGATATATAGAAATCTGATTAATTATTTTCAAAAAAGTCTTGTCAACTAAAGCATGTTGATTAATCTGTTTGAATTATGGATTCATTTGTACACCCCTAATATATAAGTTGAAGGACAGGGAACTTCCTCAGTAATTACACATTTTACAATCGTATTGGGTATGTTTATGTGTGAGAGAAACCGGGAGATAATACAGGAAGGGAGGAGTGAGCTGGCATTTTCCTTAATAAATTCACTTGTATAGTTCCCTAGCAACAACCACAGATAGGAACAGCAGTTTTGGTAATATTTTCTACTCTTTCTCAGGAATAATATTGAAATCAGTTTATATTCAGCATGCTACAGGTAGCTCATATTTATTTATTTAAGCAGTTGTAGTAGCCTATTCTTTGGGATAGTTCACAAAATATTTGTAGAACAGAACTATAAAGCATTGTATTCATACTATATTGTATTATATTGATGTTGAGGAAATAAGGGTCATTCAAATAGAGGACATTTTGCGTCCCTCTGACATTCTCAGTGTAAATTGTACCAACACTGAATTTAAAAGCCTCAACAAATGCATTGAAGTGTCCTCTTTCAGAAAATGAAATCAGATAAATAAAGGTGTCATTTATTTCCAGAAATGCATTCTTGCTGATAATATTGTGATAAATCAAGGCCTTGAGAGCATTATTGCTTTTATACAAGGGTTACACAACAAATCAAAACATTGGGACAAGAAAACAATTATTTAAGTGTATTTAGTTATAAATTGTGGTGGTTTCTGCCCTGCGTTCAGAAATATCTCAAATCTAGGTTTCAAATCTACTGCGTCGCATGAATATCAGTGACATTATTAATCAGTGACATTAAATCACGGCTTCGAACGCCTCCCGGCCAATCACAATGCTTGATTTGATCAACCTGTTGTATAATGTATGATAATGAATTAAAATTACACAATTTAGTTGGAGCCCCTAAACTAGTTCTCACCCGTTACTCTAACATATCTACCCCTGTAAAATAATGGTACATTCTTGAAGTCACTTGGTTCATGGGTAGTGACACCATTTAGGTGTTCTGAACGCTAAGGTGGAAAGATAGGAAGTGTCTAATGGTGTTTGACTGACATTGTCGAGCTAAACATGTCAACCCTGTTGGCTAAATGAATGATAGAAAACAATATGAATTTTAGTAAACTGAAACATTTTTGAAAATGTAGGCAATTTCTAATTTCATGCAAGCCATGTGGTCTTATGTTCCTCACCACAAGTGGAGTAATGGCTGATCTTAGCCTAAAACGTCAATCTAATTCCGTCAACTCTCTTACTAAATAACATACAATGTTAGGCTATAATAGATTATAATATTAAATGAATGCCTGAGATGTTAAAAAAAGTACAAGAAATCTTAAGTAAAAAAAGGTTTTGGGGTCCAACATGTTATTCAAAATGGTACTCATGGAATGACCCAGAAGTTATGCCACTTTGGGGAGGGACACAGCTGACCATGACCATGGCATATTACTCTAATGGAGAGTAAAGAGGGAAGTAGAGAGGGAAGCTGAGATTTATAAATTGGGAAGATGCAGTACATCTGTACTGGACGTAGGCAAGAGATACAGCATGTAGATGTGTTGCATAAAGTACTGTAGGTGTAAAGATTCTGAAATGCTGTTGATGATATTATGTCAGTATACTATCAGAGGGTATATCAGAGGGGTGTGTGAAAGGGTTTACAATGAAATTAAGCTGTGGGGATATCACAGAGAAAGGACTGTGTTGGTGATATCAGGAGGAAAATGGCACCAACTTAGGGCCTCTAGAGTGTTTGCTCTGTTCAAGAAAGCCTATCGTTTCTATATATGCGTGCAAGGTTTGATTCCCCACAACACCATGGTGTTTTGCACCCCCATCACCACCAGTCCTGATGCCTGGATCAGGCAATATGTACAAGTTAAAATGTTTACACCAGGATGCCACTCACTGCTCTCGTGGGTAACCTACCATTCTCTCATTCTTGATGAAGAAAGCGCACACAAAACATCAACAAATTACTAGGCGAAGCATTAGCACTGACAAACACAACATGACAAGAAAATTGGGGAAAGACTCGCCTCTCAGCGCGTTCACTAGACACAGAGATCTAAATAATAAAATGGGTTGGCCCTCTGAACAAACAGGATAATTATGGCCTGCAGTCTTCCTGTCGCTCGTCCGGCACGGCCAAGCGGAAGGAAACATGTTATTACCACTCAAAGGTTTCTGCAAGAGGAATTAGGGGAAATAAATGTTGCATGCCGTCACACGACTTTACAGTCCCTGAATTCACTGTCCAAAATCAACACATTAATGCCAGCACTGAACATACTTTCATTTTCTTTCCTTTTTCTCTGTCAGTAATGGAGACGGATGTTGGTGGCACCAGCCTTGATTTCAGTGTGTATAACTATTCACAGTGGAATGAGCCTGTCAGGCATCCTGAAGTGGCATCCTCACCATTTGTCAATTCCTTTGCGATTGTAATGTGTGAAGAAATCGCACCCTTGCCATTCATTTGCGATTGTAATCTATCTCGCACCTTGTCCTTTGTTGGGAATGATATATTCTTTGACTTCTTTGAGCGAGATATTCTTTGAGTTTTGGGTCAGGCCCATCGCGGGCACCATTCTCCCGTGTTGTCCTTGACGCACGTTAACGTATGGTTAAAACTTACAGTCATATTTTGCTTCGAAACTGTTAAATTGGTTATTTTGTTGATACTCTATTCTCATTCTTCCTATGTGCATTAATGTGATGTTGTGCGCTATATATATATGCCATTTAGCTGACGCTTTTATCCAAAGCGACTTACATTGCAGTGAGCGCATATATTTCAGTATATATGGTCCCAGCAGGAATCAAACCCACAACCTAAGCCTTGTTAGCGCCATGCTCTACCAACTGAGCCACAGAGGACCACAAAATATGCTGATGGCCGGATAAAGGTTAGATAAAGGTTCTGTTTATACAGCATGACATAATTGTGACCAGGTTCTCCCATTTAATGTCTAATGTTCACATGCATTGTTAACAACACATAGAGTGTCTCCACTACCCTATCCTACACACATACAGTACACGTCCTAGACCTTGATTAAACCTAGTCCTAGACTAAAAATAACTTTCAGTGGAGAAATCCCCATTGAAAGTGTACTTAGTCTAGGACTAGGCTTAATCAAGGTACGTGAAACCGCCCCATATAGTCCAATCTAAACTAAACTGGTAAACAACCCTGGCTTGTGGGGCACTGAGTAGACTGTACACCCACTAAGCACAGGCCATTGGGGCCTTCACAGGTGTATTCTCAACACAGAATAATTCGGTCAAGCCTATCAGATCAGTCGTACAGTAAGTGGTTCAATCAGCCCTTTACAGAGCATAGGGATTGAAACCTTTATGTCTGCTCTTCAGGTCTCCCTCCAACAGATGAACCTGCCAGCAGCACTGTTCAGTGGAGCAGATGGTGTCTAAATGGACAGGCCCAGTCTCCATCAGACTGCTCAGCTTCTCTGTTACAGAGCCAGTGACTGCAGCCACCAGGCCCATATTGACACACTTTCCAAAACAGAGCAGTGACAGCACCACATGCCCTTTTCTAATGGCCTCAGCATCTGCTTTCTCTGCCCCGTGTTTGCATAGCTGCATCACATAGAACTTAAGTTACTACAGTGCATCACTTGCCAGATGCTAAACCCCCTTGGTTTCTTTGTAACACAATGTGACCCATGGATAGGTCAAAGACATATTTGAGATACCGTGATTCAAATTCAAATCACTTCACACTTTTAATCCCTACCGCTTAAATGAAAATTTTAGCAAAGCGATTCTCCAAGTCTGTAATATTATGCAGTGTAATATGAAGGCGGATAAATATGGTATGAAGCATCCTAATGTACACCAACCAGGTAAAATTGTGTCAGATATGACATTTTGGAGGTCATTGTCATGGTTTACAGTATGTTGGACTGCAGTATGAGGTAAATGCTCAGAGGAGTGCGAACCTCTTGTTGGGGTTGAACATGAAGTGCTATAAGCATACAAAAAGCAAAGCATTTCCAAAGGGCATTTGGTTCTTCATATTCTGCTAGAGGCTTTGCAAAGAAATTGTGTTACGGCCCTTACTTTGAATTTAAATGAATATTGTATGCTCTGTTTCAAATGTCATCTTCCTTGCATGCCAAGTTTACATTTTCTATTGCATATTTAGCCAAGGGAATGCATAAGGACCTTTCAATCAGAAAAGGCACCTTCTTCCAGACTTTGTATTAATTATGAAAATGCATTCAGGGCAAGGCCATCCAGATGTCTTGTGGCAATTGGAATTTAAAAGCTTTTTTTTTGCTTGTTATTTTAGACTTCAGACTTGTGGAAATCCCCAATGCATTTCCGTGGATTGCTTCCACAGTCCAATTAGCATTTGGAGCAATTACAGTGACGAGGACGGCCATGGTAATTTCCGAGGCAGGAAACTTTTAACTGAAGGTGGGTCAGAGTGTTTGGGGTAGCCTACTGTATACTAAGGCGTAGGATGTGTAGGTGATGCAATGCAGGTACTAGAAGTGGACACTGGTTAGGGTAATAAGCAATGAAAAAGCAATGTATTGTAATGAGAGCAGGTTGAGTTATAAGGTTAAGTACAGTGGATAGAGAAACAAATACAGGATGCATGCACTATATCTATGGTGCCTTTAAGTCTATTCTGTCATCTATGTAACTAAAATGATTTTAGTGCTGCTAAATGTTGATTGTAGAATAGGCTCAGTGCAATATGTGAGTAAAGGATGTGCGCTGATATGCACATGAGAAAATGCACATGTGCCTGTTAGCGTGTCGAGGAATGCTAAGGGTGTGTGTTGGAATGTGGTTAGGTGGAGAGTGTGTGTTGATTCGAGCTGGGGGTGCGTGGGAGTCCACCGCCCTCCCTTCCTCAGTCCCCCTTCCCCAGGCCATCCAGCCCTATGTCTCTCTCACACTCCATTTCCTGCCACTGCCCCAAAAACAGGCTGCTCTCTCTATTCAGAGAAAGGAGATTTTAATTGCATTTCCATGTAGGTGTTTTCTGAGGGTGTCCCTCCCCAGGCGAAAGGCAGAGTGCTCTGAGACCAGCTCTACATGCTCACCAGTGCAAGGAGCTTCCTCCAGGGGGAGGGGGGTGGGAGTGAAGGGGGGCAGCCAGAGCGGACAGTACTGTGGGGACTCCTGAAAATGGCATAACAGCCACAGTATAAATAAATTCATGGGGAGAACATTTTCCTCATGGATGAAATGGCTTAAACCTTTTGCTCTGCCTCCTGTAAGAGGTGGTACACACAGTTCAAGTCATATTTTTATGCTAGAAAACAGACAGTTATTCCCCTTGTTGATATTTACTTTTCTGTATCCAAGGCTCTCTGAGTCACTGTATTATGCCTACTGGTACAGTATTCACAAGACAACAAATGTAACACCTACAGTTTACATTTACATTTACATTTATGGCATTTAGCAGACGCCTTTATCCAAAGCGACTTACAACAAATATATTTGACTAAGTATGTGAATCATCTATCCATCAGTCATCATAAGAAAAATTAATCTATGCTAGAACCAGGGGCTATTCGCAGTCACACATTTTTTCCATTTATTTACAGGAGAGAAACTTGCACAGGGGGGTAGTAGGGATGAGGTCTTTAGGAGGGACAGTTAAGATGTAGCCTGAAGAGATGGGTCTTTAATCTACAGCAGTATCTTAAGTTAGTTCTGATGCGTATTTCAAGGCATCAGAATGAAATTAAAATGAAATCAAATCAAATCGTATTGGTCATACAGCCGTAAGTGATATAGTGATATATATATATATGAAATGCTTTATGAATCTAGCTCCTCGTACAACAACAGTCAATAAATCAATAAGTCAATAAATAAGTAATAATGAAGAAATGACTATAGGTGTTACATTTGTAAATGTTTTCCTTTGATGATAGTTTTTATAATATCACAATTATGATGATGATAATGATGAAGATTATGATGATGATTGAAATTGAGCACTTACAGTATGTGTCCAATGATTTATCCTTGCTCTCAATAATGGTAATTAACACCAAATACCGTTGTATTTGGCCAGACTTTCGACAACCTAAACTAAAACGAAACTAAATGACATGACATTGTCAGCGCTTCTGTACAGAAAGCAAATCAATAAAATGATTTAAGGGTCGATATTGAGAACAATTATGAAGTTTACAGCAGACACACATGCTGAGAAATTGTTGACAGCTGAGACACAGTGTTGGCATTAGGCAAGATAATTGCTCATTAAACATTGAGATGCCATTACTGTAGGCATACTTTCTCACTTCTCATATGGGCTTGTTTCTACCATAATTGCAGACAACAAGGAGGCTGAGGGATCCAGGGCCTTTATCCTACCCCATGGTCTAGAGATCCAGGGCCTTTATCCTACCCCATGGTCTAGAGATCCAGGGCCTTTATCCTACCCCATGGTCTCGAGATCCAGGGCCTTTATCCTACCCCATGGTCTAGAGATCCAGGGCCTTTATCCTACCCCATGGTCTAGAGATCCAGGGCCTTTATCCTACCCCATGGTCTAGAGATCCAGGGCCTACTCTAACAACATACCCTTAATAAAGCCAATCCTTGATGAAACCCACAGCCACGTTAGTCATTTCACTTTATTATATCCAAATCCATTTTGGCCGGCATATCGACAAGAGTTAAGACTCAGCAGAGACGTGTCCTGTAGACTCTCTCACTGGTGATAGATTAATATCGTTGGATTAGATAGAAAGGAACTACAGGAAAAGGGGATATTATTATGTCGATAAGCATCCTTACCATTGGAAGAAATACCATGCTCATCAATTAAATGGGAACAACTGCAAATTATTTGTCAATGTGCCTTAACCTCTCTGACTCAGTTGAGTCCCATCACTGTAGCGCGAGATACAGCTTGTAGAATACAGCAAGTCTACAAAAACATAAACCTAACATTCTGTCACAGTGAACAGACTGTATTCAGGAAGTACAATGGATTCTGAGATATGACATATGCATTTTATGGCATACTATTGGGTGATGGGTTCACAATTCTACCTTTGCTGAGCTCTCTGTCAACAAGTAGGAAAGATGAGCTTGTGGTTAGTAACAAATGCTTTGCAGGGAGACAGTGAAAACTTTACTCCATAGCTAATCTCTTCGGTTTGTTATTTAGCTACCTAGCTGGCTGTCTTTGGTCACAATGGTTTGGTGCGCTGTGCCAGGATGCAACAAACATAAAAAAACCCGCAAAAACACTGGGTTAACACTAGAAGCCCCAGGCCCTCATTACTAACCAAAGTACTCACGTCTGGAGACCTCCATTTGTGGGCGTTAGATCAATACCATGTAACAAATAATTAACTGGTTGTGTTTAGTTAGGACTTATGAATCATTTGAATAAAACATGTATTTTAAAAAGCTTACATGTTGAATATAACATATTGACAGACATCATTGTTGTTATTGAATATGATATGATATATTGCTGAAAAGACAAGGGAGTATAGCCTTTTCTTCTGAGGCATGAGGGAGTATAGCCTTTTTGTTTAAGCCCTTAGGGAGTATACTGTAGCCTGTTTAATTTAAGGGAGTATGGCAGTTTGGTCTCACACCTGAGAGAGTATAGCAGTTTGATCTGATGACTAGATCCTTTTGATCCTTTTGAAGGCGGTGATCACCGATGATGACGACAACTGGGACATGTGAGCGGAATTATTGGGATTCAACAAACCCAAAAGGCTTAACAATTTATTCCATCCCATCTATATTGCTGGGGTCCCCGTCAGCTGCGGCCATCGGAGCGGTGGAGAAATGTGCCACGCAGCTTATGTATGTAGATCAGCTTTTCCCAACCGCTGTGCCGCGGCACACTAGTGTGCCGTGAGAGATCGTTGGGTGTGCCGTGAGAAATTATCCAATTTCACTTTTTCTTTATTAACATTTATTAATTATTATCTGCAAATAATATGTCATTGTCGAGTGTCTGTGCTGTAATATAGTGACTGGCAGAGTAATGTAATATTCGTCCGGGTGGCAGCAGGTAGCTAATTGCCTCTTTCCTGCATAGAGACAAGAGAATTAGTGACGCATGCGACAGGTCGTGGTTGACAGTGATGGAGAAGTTTTTAAAATGGAAAAATGCAAACTCCGAACTGGGCCCTGGACAAGATTCTGACCCAGGTGAAGGCCCTAGTATGAGTGGTGGTAAAAAGAAAGCAAAGACGGTGAGCTCGAGGCAATACAGCGAAAGCTATCTTTCGTTCGGATTTACTTTCACCGGGGATGAGACGACCCCGACTCCATTATGCTTGGTGTGTGGCGAGAAGCTGTCCAACAGCGCCATTGTGCCAAGCAAGCTTAAACGCCATCTCCAAACGAAACACCCGTCGCTTCAAAACAAGCCGATGGACTATTTTGTTCGCCTGCGTGAAATCACAGAGAAACAGGCAACTTTTATGAGAAAAACCACAAAGGTAAATGAGAAAGCCCTCAAAGCTAGTTACCTAGTTGCTGAACTCGTAGCTAAATCAAAAAAGTCCCACTCTGTGGCAGAGACATTAATACTACCTGCCTGAAAAGCCATTGTCAACGAGATGCTCGGCCCTGACGCGGTTAAAGACATAGCTAAAGTCCAGCTCTCAGATAACACAATTGCCAGGCGTATTGATGACATGTCTACAGACATCGAAAGTCATGTTTTGGGAAAGATACGCATCAGTAGGAAATTTGCGTTGCAACTTGATGAGTCTACGGATATTAGTGGACATTCTCAGCTCTTGGCCAATGTGCGTTTTGTGGATGGAGACTATCACCATGTGCTGGCAGAGAGCTCAGGAAATTGTGAACCCGCGACCCAATATTATCAATACAATGCATATGCCATATCAATACAATGCATATGCCATATCAATACAATGCATATGCCATATCAATACAATGCATATGCCCTATCAATACAATGCATATGCCCTATCAATACAATGCATATGCCATATCAATACAATGCATATGCCATATCAATACAATGCATATGCCATATCAATACAATGCATATGCCATATCTCAGAATCAATTGGGCTTCTCAGACATAGTCTGTTTGCTGTGACAGAACATGTCCATATTTTCCGAGATTTGCTGTGTTCTACAAAGTTCTGTCTAACACTGTTGTGATGGAGGGGTGGTGTAACCATGTGACATGTTTTAACTCTAGCTCCACTCTCCCTGAGTGAGAAAGGTGCAGACGTTGTCACTGAATCAGAGAGGTTAAGGCACATTGACACATTTCCCAAATTTGCACTTGTTCCCCTTTAAGACGTAAAGCACAATTTCATTGGACATTGAGCTGTTTCATCTGCCCCTAATTTTCATGCACATGGGAGAGAGATGTTCATGAATAAAGGACGGCAAATAGATTATGGAGAGGTTTTTATACTCTCAGCTGAAGTATTTACAATCTGTTATCAGCCTTGAGGTCTGACAGTTTGTCTGAGAAGAGGTAATTTCAATCAACTCTGGGTACAAAACCCTGTCACTGCCTTGATATACTGAAGTAATATCTAGTGTGCATTGGCAAAGCAATATCAATCAATTACCTAATTCGTATTTGTTTTTCTTATTTGCGGATTTAATCATCTAAGTTATTTTATGCGCTTTGCACAGTTTTTACCAAGCAATTGATATACTGCACTGTATGTTGTATGCTGTGTTGTGTCTTTTGTGTCTGTATAACATTGTGTATGTATTTTGTCTTCATGGTCAGAGCTCATTTGCAAAAGAGATGGAAATCTCAATGTGACTTCTCCGGTTAAATACAGGATAAATACATGTTCATGTTTGACTGTAAAGAACATACAGTACAGTCTGAAAAGTAGCATTCCCTTTGCCTTTCTGTGGTAAGGGGACTATAACAAACGCTTATACAGGGTGATGCTATAGTGCCATGTCACATGACACACCAAGTTCGTAGCAATCTTCTTACAAGACATGTACTACGGCATCATGCACAATGAAATAATTGTGTACCCCTGAAGATATTATCTGGTGTTTTGAAAGTATTGTACTCTCAACTGCAATGTTACTTTTAAGGAATGTACTGTACATGCTGTATGTTTTATACTGGTCTCTATAGCCCTACCAAAAGTGATCCGATGACTTCCAGTTAATTTTAGCATAAGTGGATTACCGGTTTTGAATGGTAAGAACATTGTTCTTACTTCCGGGATTCTCATGCTCATATAATTGGTTATTTCCTTCTTTGGCATCATAATATATGACAACCTTATGTGTTAATCTTTATACTGTTGTGAACAGAACTAGGTTCTAGGTTGCTAATTATTGTCCTTTTTTCCTATTTTTTTTCATAAATTAAAAGCCCTTTTACATTTTGTCAATGTGTTAATTCCATAGGTGAGTAACTACATTTTTAAGCAAAACTTTACTCCTTATACAGAAAAATAATCTGCAATATGTCTTGCACAAACATAATTGTGAGAGCAAAGTAAAGTAAGTAAACAAAGTAAACTTCCCCTTTAAATGCTGTTTAATAATTTCATGCCTTGTGACAGTGCACATATGTGGTGCTGTACTGCTCCAACTTTACATGGGAATTTGCAGAATGAGCAGAGCATAACCAATTTGGACATGCACAAATGCTATGCACATCCAAACATGGCACTTATTGTGACCAATTAAAAACGTGTCTGTGGATGTTCCAATTAGCATGGCATACTTGCATTTGGGACACAACTTTAACACATTAAAAGGGAGTCCTTCCTGACTCAACTTACATTACAACGGAATACAGACATGTTTACTTTATCTATGTACACTCCACTGATGGTGTATTTACAGTACATATAGTGTATGGACCGACACATATGAAAGTACAGCAGATTGCAGTCAGTCATGTGATTTGTGCAACTTGCTAATGGTGTCTTCAAATTCAGGTTATTGGTTTCCGTATCGTGATGACTAACACACACACAATGATGCCCTAACCGTTGAATTATCTGAAATCTTATCTATCTACTTTAATGTACTAATGGTAGAGGCAGTGTTCATTACCACAAGCCTATTTTACAATTCAAATGAACACTGACCCCCTTTGGTGTACATGACATTAGTTATGTGTGCTGGAAGATAGATCCTGTCAGCTGTGTCACCAAACAAAATTCCATTTCCTCCCAAAAGGTATGGTAGGACAGCCCATGTCACTGAACCACTCATACTCAATTACCTTAGGGTCAACAAAAGGAAATTGGCTTCAACATTGATTATTTTTAATCCCACCGGGTATATGAATAATTGACTCATCTTATTTCCTAACTTGCAGCCGTCCTATGTCACATCAAAGTTATCTCTCTAATATGAAAATTAAATTTAGGGTGTGTCTTGTCAGAGTGGTGTTTGAATCAGCAGCAAGTGAGATACCGTCTCATTGCAGTGCAGTGTGCATACTAAGGGAAGCTGTGGTCCTCTGTGGCTCAGTTGGTAGAGCATGGCGTTATACGTACCATATACTCGAAATTGTATGCACTCACTGTATGTAATATAAATTCGCTTTGGATAAAAGCGTCAGCTAAATGGAATATATATATATATACAGTATATATATACATATATATTACTTTGACTTGGACGCCATAGCATCTCTCAGTGAAATAGTTCAAGAGGTCAGTAGACAGGGCATCAACCAACAGGTGCCAAGGTGCAGCCAAAACATCCCAGGCAGATTTCAGGAGACATCTCTGCTAAATAAATATAGGCAGAATCTTGAGGATAGTGACACAAAGACAAAAAAGGCTTACTTTTAAAATGAGTATACCATGATAGCACCATGAACTACAGCCACAGCAAAGCCATGACTTAGTCACCAGCGCAACAACACAATGCCATGATTGGATCAGCAGAATGCTTTCGCAAAATCTAAATAACACCATCACAGTACTTTCACTGCACCATGCAGCCCGTGGAGGAAACCAGGAGACAACTTGAGAGATATGAGGAATCATAGAGCGGAACCTCTCACAGCGCAGTTTATGAAAAGGCATAAAGCACCACTTTGGCGTCAAAGTGTCAGCAATGTGACTGCATAAATTAATTTCTTTGTTTATGTTATCATTTCACAAGGATAATGCAGCTCTTGAATGAATTTCTTAGTCAGAATAAATGCATTTCCTACTGCAGTCAAGCTTTTGTTCCCAGCCCACTTGCACATACAGTATCTTAATAACAATATCTATGACATGATCAATGGTCAAGCTGTTCTGAAGACTGATGATTTGAATTATCCCACTAATGTTAGCATTATCCGCAGTAAGGTACTGATATTGAAACATCCCTCTTGTATGATATGATACTAATACGTTGATTATACATTGAACAGATGTTACTTTTATGGATCTTGAGAGCTTACCATAAAAACGTTAAAGGGATAGTTCACCTAAAATACAGAATCACATATTTGGTTCCTTACCCTGAAAGGAGTCTATGGACAAGGGCAGACTTCAATCCACACTTCTGTTATCAGGGCACTGTCATTAACCACTAACTGTTAGCATTTTCAACCAACAACTAATGGAAATCAATGGACGTTTAGCATCGTTAGCACATTTGAAACATCATGCCCAATCATCCCAAATTCTCTGAAAAGACTCAATTTCTTGATACATTTCAAACATGCTATTTTGACTTTCATTGTTTTTTGGAAAACAGTTAGCAGTTAGTCACAGTGCCCAGACAAACAAACAAAGTATGGATTGAAGTTTGTCATTGTTCATAGACCCTTTTCAAGGTAAGAAACCAAATGTGATTTTGTAATTTGGGAGAACTATTCCTTTAACTATACTTTATGTGTCAGTGGCAGGTTTGCGCTGAAGTTAGTGACAAAGGACTTACAGTATATGCTGTTTGTACAGTCATCTTTCCATAATAATTGCTGTGGTATGTAATCACACTCCTCGAATTCAATCGTGACAGAAATCATTTGTGGCTTAAAGTATTACTGTTGTTTGGAAAGCTTTGTTTAAAGCCTGTTTTGAAGGCCATGGCAGATGGTGATTAGTGTTTTTCATTAAATATTGCTTAATTGCTGTCGTTTTCACACCCACAATCTGGTCTTGATTTGAGTCTAATTAGGCTTCAAAAAGCGATCAGCCATGGTAATCTAAGACATCCAACTTGTGATGACATTCTTGAGTGAAAGACAAAGACAATCAGAGAGCAGTACTGTGGCATTTCTGTCATCAGAGTGCACGCCTGTTAGCCCTCTCAAAAGAGTCTAAAAATACACACGACAGGTTGGTCCATGCAGTGTTGGAAAAAAGGGCACACTATCTCAAAGTAACATGAGATAGACCTTTATGTCATTTCCTCAGCGAATCCACTTAGAATACCAAAGTAAAATGTTACCTTTTTCATCCCCAGTCACACCCTTTTCAAACTTGTACCATTAATATTGCATATATTCCATAAGTAGCTTTTGTTGTACTTTCATCAAATGAATGATGCATTTGGCATGAAAGCCTGAGTGAGGGGCAGTCTTGAATATCACCAAAATCTCTGTTCAAAGTGGTTCATGTCAGGTGGCTGTAGATTTTGTTTCCCTTCCCATACCACAGTACTGTGATGGATATTGGTTTATCCGTGAGAAATAGATGCCAGTGTGAAGAGGAGAAAACCTGAGTAAGGCAAAAACCATGTGTTAAATGAGTGAAGTATGTGAAGTTGCAACACCGACTGTGGGTGGTCTAACATCTCCAGATGACATTAGATTTAATTCACAAACAAAACACATCAATTATACCCACATTGGTTACAAATAGAGTTATCTCACTTGTTTTCAGAGATGTCTAAAATGCCAAGGACATTAACATTGCATGACTATAACACTTAGTTGAGTATAAAATGCATGTGTTTCTGTCAGTTAAACAAAGTGTTAACGGTTCTTATTGGCTATGTGTTTTCAAATTGACCATGAGGCACAACTATACAAACATACTGTGCATTCCAACCCTCCACTGCAGCTCTAAAGAAAACTCCAGAAAAACCACACATTGGTTCAGTGAATAAACAGGTAAGAATCGTGGTGTCTCTCTCTTTGCCTGCTTGCCATTTGCTTGCCATTTAATACATCCTCCATTGACCCCCCCCCCCCCCCCCTTTCACACCCACGCAGACACACAAACAAAATAAACAAACACGTGCACGCACACACACACACACACACACACACACACACACACACACACACACACACACACACACACACACACATACACAATGGACTTTGAAGTTCTCTGTGAGTCACATGGGGAGGACATTGATGGTCTTTCACATTGCAACACCGGACCCAACAACAAGCCTTGGATTATAAGTGACCTAAAGGTCCTCCTCAATGACAAGAAGAGAACCTTCAGGTTTGGTGACAAGGAAGAACTGAAGCGGGTGCAGAGGAGGCCCAAGGAGAAGCTGAAGGAGAGCAGGGACACCTACAGGTGGAAGATGGAGGACAGCCTGCAGGACAGCAACACAAGAGAGGTGTGGAGCAGCGTGAGGAAGATCACTGGCTACAAGCAGGCTAATGACACGCAAGTGGCTGGACATCTGGACAGTTGAACCAGTTCTTCAACAGGTTTGACTCCGGGGCTCATTGTCTTCCTCCCCCTAACTCCACCAACGACTCTCCACTCCGTCCTCCTTCTCCATCTCCTCCCCCCAGCGCCTCCAGCCCTGCTCATCTACCGGACCAGCCCCCTTCCCCTCCCCCTATCTGGACACATTCAAACCTCTCACCTACCCCTTTGTCCCATCCAGTACCCTCTCCCTCTTCTCCCTTCCCTTCCCTCTCCAGCCCCTCTGACTCCATCCCACATCATGAAAACCATGGAAAGACTGGTGCTAGCACACATGAGGCCCCTAGTGAAGACATCCTTGAACCCCCTGCAGTTTGCCTACCAGGCAGACATCTGCCTGCTACACAGAGCTCACTCCCATTTAGATAAGGCTGGTAGCACTGTGAGGATCATGGTCTTTGACTTCTCCAGTGCATTTAACACCATACAGCCCTTACTACTTGCGGATAAGCTGCTGAGGATACAGGTGGACTCCCCCATTGTTTCCTGGATTACGAACTACCTAACCAAGAGGCCACAGTTTGTACGGCTGCAGGGATGTGTGTCGGACTGGGTGGTGAGCAGCACTGGTGCCCCCCAGGGGACAGTTCTGGCTCCCTTCCTCTTCTCCCTCTATACCTCGGACTTCAGGCACAACACAGATACTTGCCATCTGCAAGTTCTCGGATCTCTGCTATTGTAGGATGTATCATTGGAGGCCAGGAGACAGAGTACAGAGGACTGATGGACAGTTTTGTTGAGTGGTGTGAGCAGAACCACCTGCTACTCAACATCAGCAAGACAAAGGAGATGGTGGTGGACTTTAGGAGGACTAGGGTCCCCCTGTTACCTGTTTCCATCCAGGGAGAGGACGTGGAGGTGGTCCAGAGCTATAAGTACCTGGGGGTGCACCTGGACAATAAACTGGACAGAACTGGTAACATAAATGTCCTGTACAAGAGGGGCCAGACCCGGCTTTATTTCCTGAGAAGGCTCAGGTACTATGTGCAGGACTCTGCTGAACATGTTCTACCAGTGGCCAGCGCAGTGCTGTATGCAGTAATATGCTGGGGGAGAAGCATCAAGGAAGGTGACACCAAGAGGCTGAACAAGCTTATTAGGAAACCTGGTTTTGTCCTTGGTGTCATCCTGGACATTGTGGAGGACTATTACAACGACGTTGCACTTGCAGGAGATCTTTTCTGCCTGCCACAATAAGACTGTACAACTCCTCCTCTGGCTGGCTCGATCGGGGTGATCAGATGTGTTACATTTGTTGTTACATTTGTAACAACAAATGTTATGGGGATGTTAAATGTTATGGGGATGTTAAATGGGGATGTTACATTTACATTTTACATTGATGTTACATCATACTGGACTGCTTTGTACTGTATATAATGTTCAGATGTCTATTTCATTTTAGTCGATTATTCTATAGTTTTTTTTGTAGTTGTTGTTGTTTGTTATGTGAGATGCTGTAACGCCTTAATTTCCCTATCTATCTATCTATCTATCTATCTATCTATCTATCTATCTATCTATCTATCTATAATAGATCTATCTATCTATCTACACACACACACACACACACACACACACACACACACACACACACACACACACACACACACACACACACACACACACACACTCATTGACTGCCTAGACAGATAGAGCCACTACAGTCCTTACATTGTACAGTATTAACACAGATTAATCTTCTTTGCCCCTTGTCTGTCTCAGATGCATGTTTGGGCCAGTGGCTAACTCTGAGAAGTCTAGAGACAGCTCATTCAATGGTTCACATACTTTGTGAAGGGCTTAGTACATGGTTACGCTTAAAGAATCAAACATGTGCAGCATATTGACACCACTCTTGAGCCAAGGGTCATTTTTATATTTGTTACCAATGCTACCTTTCTCCAATAAATATTGAACAGTGTGGATGCATCAAAGATACCAATCAGAGTGAGTGCCTTGAGTATGGACTGTATGTGAGTGGTTTATAAAGCATTTCACCACCAACCTACTATTCAGGATATACTGAGATATACTGTATACTGTGTGTGTGTGTGTGTGTGTGTGTGTGTGTGTGTGTGTGTGTGTGTGTGTGTGTGTGTGTGTGTGTGTGTGTGTGTGTGTGTTTGTGGGCATGTTTGTGGGTGTGTTTGTTTGTATATAATGTGGTGTAGTACAGTATGATGTTGTGTGTAAGTGCCAGACTATCTTAACTGTCCATCTGTGATGAAATGTTTGTGTGGGGAAAACACATCACCACAAGAATGACTTCATGTATCTTGGCTATTGAATTCCAACAGTTGAATATCATAATTTCAGGTTGACAGACCCATCTAACATAGACATAACTACAACATACAACATATTACAATTACAAATGCAAAATCGGTAACACTTTACATTAACGTACCCTTTGTAAAGGGTTTATAAATGGCTTATACTGTAATTAGTTAATAAATCATGTATAACCATCTTTAACATTTTACATTATTAAATTATAAACCATTTACAAGCAGTTATAACTCATCAGTTTAGATGGTTCGATATTCACTTGGTGCTTGCCAAATTCAGAGCATGCAATTGGAGCCAGATATTAATAAATGCCCTCGAGGCCCTAATTTATTGTCAATATTGTCACGGGTAGGGGGAGTTGTTTTGCACAACATGCAGCGGAGTGCAGACAAACCCCAACCAAGTAACAATATTGACGATAAATCACAGCCTTGAGGGCAGTATTGCTTTTATACAACAGTTACACAACAAATCAGAAAATATGGCGGTTTCTGCACTGAGAAATACAGTACAGTTCCAAAAACTAGAAAGGTTGTCAAGGGAACCTGATAGATGATGATCTACTGCGGCGTAAGATCATAATAGATGATTTAGCTGTGACGTTATTGCTATTAAATCACGACTTCGAACACCTCTTGACCAATCACAATGCTTGTTTTCATCAACACATTGGATAATGCTTTATAAATGCAGTTATAAACAATATAATATTACACCGGATTTGTGTAATTGTGGGTGTAGTTACTCTTAATTAATCTACTTCTATCCTATTTACCATCTTGATCATGACTACCCTCATCAGAAATGGTATAAACCGAGAGCCTCCACTAATTGATTAATTCCTGGTATGGCAAAACCTCATTGGACAACAGCATGACTAGCAAACCATTTTCTTATTTGCTTTTTAATAGGAGCACCACAAAGTTGCCCAAATGTGACAATAGGACAGTGCAGGTTCTCCAAGGCTTTCTGGATACACTTTTATAATCATTGGAAACGTTTTAGTAATTTACGACAGCAATCATGTCATGATAATTGTCTAATACTGTAATCATTTAAACATATTTCTCTATAGTCCAATGAGTGCCTTATGTTGTCCAAATGGTACAATGGAAGAATGACATATATTGTAAATGTGCAAGCAACACTGTACTAAGAATCATAGTCTGAAGCAATGATGGTCAAGGTCAGTAGGTTTGGATTTAATGGCTGCTACAGGGACACAACATAGAGTATACTCTGTATGTCACAGCATATAAACTAGCATTTAAACTGTTTATAGGGCAGTACTCTTATTTTGAAGAGAAAAATTGTAGCTGCCAGCTCACTCAGTGTAGCGTGCTGGCAGTCTTGCCGCAGTCTGTTATGGACTTTTGAAAAGTCTGTTATGGACTTGTTAAAAGTGAATGCCATATCTGTCAACTCAGACAGTTGATGTGAATTATTCATTCATGACTACTTATCATGAATGTTGCAATGTTGGATCACTTTACCTGATGTCCCCTATGAACATTCATTACTGTTCATAATTGCTTATGTAAGGTGAGGTTACTTAACTTGGACTGCCTTATTTTAGATGTTATAGGTACATAAATTATGCTCAGTTACAAATGTTCGTAACTCATTCATACATGTGTAATGGTGTTACACTACTTTAAATGATGTTTCATCAGTTACACATGGTAACCCATTCATAAATGGTCAGAGATTTTCTACATTCTACAAGTACAGAGGGTAGAAGAGTACTCACATGACTTAATTATCAATGTTGATAATTACACAAACCACACATCAGTGAACACAGAGAAGGGGTTAGTAGTGGATAGATATACTGTAGTATCAACAAATACAATCTGGGAACCTGCACAATGTACATGTTTAATGAAGAACGTGTTGACAAGGCCAACAGGATTTTAAGTATGGGTCATGGGGCAAAAAAACATGGTGACAGCTGTATTGTACTTTGGGGGATCTTCACATTGTATGAAAAGATGCGTTGAATCGGTTTGGTGCCAGAAAAATCATCCCCACAAGTAAGGAAATAACTGTTCCCCAACTGTGCAACCACTGTGCAACAATTGCAAATGATGTTGCATGATTTCACATCAGGGTTAGATTTAGATTACAAAACAACCTAATCTGATGAGTTATAACTGTTTGTAAATGGTTTCTAATTGAATAATAAACTGGCAATAAATTATTTATTTTAAACCATTTATAAACCCTTTACAAAGTATGTAAATGTGGAGTATTACCGTCAAATCGTATTGTACATATTTGGGTATTCAGATGAAAAGATAGATTATGCACTCCTAAAATTCTACGTATGTGGGTAAAACAGTATTCCTGTTTACAGCAACACAGTCTCAAAGCTGTTGGATGACATCAGTGGTGTTGACATGTTCCACAAACAGAATGCTCTTATATTTCCTAACATCACATAAGATCACAATGACAATGATGATTGCTTCATTTAAGTTCATCGTTATGCCAAACTCAGTCACAGCATGTCTAAAGCATCCAAATTGTATTTACAGTATATATTATAACCCAGACAAAGATAAAACAAAATGTTATACCCTGGATAATCATATTCAATATAGAATCACACAGAGGCACACATTACACACATTAGTATTCATATTTGTCTATTGGTACAAGGACTTACTGAATGTGGGTCTTTGCTGATTTGATGTTAAACTGAATTGTTCCTGTGCTAAGTGAAACAATGCTTAAATATTCACTTTCTCATGGTTATGTGTTCAATGTGACTGACTCAATGAATGCTTTTTCAGACTTAACCTTAACTTTCATAACAGATCATATTACTGATGAGAAAGACTTTGTCTAGAGCACATTTGAATGAAGGGGGTATCGATTGATTTCGATGTTAGGGGGTTGTTATTCTTAATACTAAAGCTTCAATAATTACCCCAGCAATGTCTAAGGGAATCATTTAGGCTCGGGTAAGCAATTAGGCTGAGCGGAGAGACTAATGGAGGGAGAATTGCCATGACCTTCTCCATTAGCTTCCACTTCTCCAGGAAACTCACAAGGAGCCATTTCTTCCAACTGTAGCATATTTCCTCTCCTCTTTTTTTCTATGCTCATCTCTTGCCCTTTTACATCTTGCACCTTCTCAGACGTTTCATTAGAACTTCGCTTCTTTTTATTCTTTGTCACTCTTTCCCTCTGCACAAAGCCCTCTCTGTTCACCACAGAGTCTGTATCTCTCTCCTCTCACTCTAGCCTTTTCTCTGTCCTTAGGCAATTATATTAAAAGTGAAGGCAGTGAAGTGGGAAGACAATGCTATTTTGAACTATAGAGGTATTCTGATTGGACAGCTGACCTTTAAGTGCCACAATTGGAAGCCACTTGCTGGAGATATATTTGAGTCACATGGATGGAGTGAAGTCTGAAGGAAAAGATGGCTTTTGTCATAAATTTGTGATTCCTTTTCATAACGTGGAAAAAGAACATTTGAAGAATGCCAAAGCTTTCTCCTGAATTTTGATACAACGTCCCAATAGAACAGTGCACTGGCAGAAGAGACAGAACATCAGAACAATCGCTCCGTCTGTCTCTGCGCTCTCTGGCAGTCTTGACATCTTTGACAATTACACATTAGCATATCAGTCATATCTGACACAGGTATGAGGACAATCCAGGGAGCTAAGCTGTGAATGATTAGCTCAGTCCCAGCTTTGATTTTGTATGGCAGCTCCAGTGCAAGGGCTTTGGTCTGCAAGTTGTCTGGAAATGTCCTGCATCTGATGGCCCCCTCTTCTCTCTGGGGACCCCCCCCCCTGCCGACACACACACACACACCCCCATAACTAACCTGTGAGCTGGTCTGCCTCTGACCCACAGCCACTGTGATCTGCATCAGGCTGAAAGCAGCACCACAGCTGCATGCTAATAGGAAATCAAAAAGAGCTCCTCTCCAGTACGAGAGAAATGTAAGACCAAAACCAGAGCAGACTTGCATCTCGATATTAGCACCATTCACTATATGGCTTCCACAAAATTGAGCTTTGGACAGTGGCTCTATTTTGGATGGGTCTGTGTTAGACAGATTGAGTGATACTATACTATATTAGGCAATAAAACAAGCTTTTTTTTTTTTTTATGGAAATAAATCATCTATGAAGTTCCATTGGCATCAGTCAGATCTACGTACTGCACACAATCCCTAGAATAGTAAAAATGTTGACCTATAACAAATTAACTTTGTACCAAGCTTTAACTGTGACAGGGAAGACAGGTAATTCAGTTCATCATGTTCATGTTGAATTACTTTTCCCATATATTGGCATA
>NC_139656.1:24359207-24501707 GCF_951799395.1 Argentina silus | reverse complement strand
GGAAGGATCAAGGCTTGTAACGTGCCCTGTTTGTAGCTGAAATGTTTCATGCCAAGCTGTGTACAGTACTATATAACATCAGTAAAACAGTAGCTGCCTGAGTGCGCACCATATCATTCCACGAACACACATCTGATCAAGAAATGTTCTATTCGATGCAAGCTGGAAATGTGGTTTGAATGATGCTTCCCGTATCCTAATAAAGGTGTAGCCTACAAGATAAACCTGGTTTACTTGGAATTTTGGATGTCTGAACTTGGCATAGCACAGTTCGTTCAACAATACGAATGGTTATCAATCAATTGATTCAAAAGGGACAGTTGTGGATTTGTAGGCGTGTTGGGCTGATTGGTTGCTTGCGATGTGTATCACCTCTGTTCATAACAGCTGTTTTGTGTTCTCCTCAAAGGGTTCTAGCTGTAGTCTACTGAGTGCTTATCATAAACCTAATATAATATGTATAATCGTTGTATTTCTAACAGCGGAGATGTGTATGAATGCCTTGCAAGAATTAAGAGTTCAGAGAATAACACATCATAGATATTCAATTACACATTGAATAATTAAAACATCACAAAGCCTAAATTAACAAAGCATGTTGCCCAATGCGGGATGTGTGTATTTAATAGCATATTGATGTAGTCTAGAAATACAGCATGTGCGCTATTGATTTCCTGGGTAAAAGGTGTAGCACTGCTGTAGACTACATCGGCACACTCGTAGAGCTTGAATTCCTCAGTCTATTTTGTTGCAGAAGTTAGGGGATGATATCCCTTCACCATTACCTGAAAGTGATACGTTGCGAGTGAGATTACACCTTCAGCATTGCTGCACAGGAGTGGCTTTTACGTACCACGTACATGTTCTACCGCTGTAAACATAGCATATTCTACTTTTGTTTTTCATGTCAGTGTCGCCAAATTGGGCAGCAACGCACAAAACGACATGCTACACCTTAAACATAGTGTCGAAATTTAAAGTGTCAGTTCCAAAATAGTGTGCTTGGTGAGAGGATGTTCTGGGTGAGTCATGAGTGGTGATGTGGAGGTAGTTTTAGTTCTTTATGCAGGATTACTCAGAGGAGTATAATGAGTGGTTGAGTGGTCATGCTCCTCAGGTAAATCACTCAGAAAGATTATACAGTAGCACTAATGGATTACTGCTATCATGAGGGGCCTGAAATTGATGCTTTCAAACTAATCGGCTACGGTGATGTCACAGCCATGGCTTAGGAACTTCTACAACCACCAGCAGAGAGAGTAGGCATTACTCTGATATGTAGATGACTAACTCATGAACAGTTGTCAAAATGTCAAATACATCTTTGCATTATGGGATTCCATCATGCCATGTTTTTCTTTCCATACATGCACTGACTGAGTATACATGGTGAAAGTGAATGTGGATTTATGCAAACTACTAAATAACTTACATTTCTGGGTTCACTGGAGTTCACTAAACAAAAATGAAAAAAAAACAGATGAAATAT
Organism: Argentina silus; assembly: GCF_951799395.1. Lineage (NCBI taxonomy): Eukaryota > Metazoa > Chordata > Actinopteri > Argentiniformes > Argentinidae > Argentina > Argentina silus. The sequence continues at coordinate 24,500,218 of NC_139656.1, read as the reverse complement.
TTGTGGTATAAAACCTGCAAAAAATAGAAACATAAAAAGTACATGCTTTGAAAAGATTCAAATGTGGTTCTCTAGCGTGGAGGCCAGATGAATATTTTAAGCAGAAATGCTTTGGTTACGCTGCGCTACAGAGTGCACTTGAGAGTTGGAGCATGTTGTGTTTCTGTCCGGCGAGGCCGTGGGCTCAGAGCTCCGAGCACTTTGGCTGCAGCGTGGCGGTGGGATAATGGCTCCCGTCCAGCTGGGATAATGGAATTGGTGTGTTGTCCCCAGAGTTAATTCTGTTAATAGCAGAAGCTTCTACTGGCAGATCCCTTCTCTGGCTGGGGCGGCACACGGGGAGGCGATAGAAGAGCTCAGGAGGCCAGCGTCAGTGTGCTGGGCGATGGATGTATAATGAATGAACCGGGGGCTGGAACCTACAGTCCATAATTGCTCTTGGAGCCGCTAATGTGTAATCATAAAAGAGCCGGGCCCTCCGCACTTCACTCCAGATGGCTCTTCATACAAAGCCACCAGAAAAGCAAGAGCACATTCCTGTCTATTACATGTACAGGATCTTGGTGAAAGTCTCTCACATTTGAAATACAATCAGATCAGTTTAATTTCATCTACTCTGCATAGTTTTCCACCATATTTACTAAACAAGGTAAGTTATACTGCAACAGGCAGTGGTAAGACCAGAGACAGTACAGAAAGCTATTGGGAAACCCGGCAATGACGGATTGAAAAGTGATCACCTCCTGTACAGAATGCCACAACAGAAAATAAATAAGGTATTTATCTAGAAATTAAATGTTTCAATTATAACTTGATAAGCTATAAACATGTACTTGGTATATTAGGCACCATGAGGCATAATTTGGTACCAGGTATTTACCAATTGTGTTAAATTATTTATTTATGTTTATTTATTTGTATTATTTGTATATGTCTGAATGAATTCCTGAAGGACATATACATTTCTGATAACACATATGGTTGTTGATGTAGAGACCAGAGTGTGTAATGAACAAACTACTTCTAAATATACTGCAGAGTTATTGACTGAGGAAGGAGCTTATCTGTACAACAGTCTACAGTATCTTAAAAGACAAAGTTACCCATGTGATCTATAAATTTCACATTTCATATTTATGACATTTAGCGGACGCCTTTTTCCAAAGCGTTTTACAACAAATACATTTGTTTAAGTAAGTGAATCATCTATCCATCAGTCATCATAAGATAAAGTAATCAATGCTCAGACCAGGGGCCTTTGGCAGTCACAATGTTAGAAGGATTATTATTTATTTATTTTATTAACAGGAATGAAACTTGTACAGGGGGGTAGTGGGGGTGAAAAGGTCTTTAGGAGGGACCGTTAAGATGTAGCCTGAAGAGATGGGTCTTCAATCTACGGCGGAAGATTGATAGTGACTTTGCAGTCGTGACAGCAGTGGGAAGCTCGTTCCACCAGTGGGGCACCAGGACAGTGAAAAGTAGTGAGTTGCTGTTACTGAGTAGTGCGGCTGCTGCATCCACGTAGAGGCGGCCGTGCCAGGCGGCCAGCCAAAGTGGAAGAGCGGCAGTGGTTTGGGGGCTAACCATTGCTTGCAAGTAGGGAGGGACTGTTCCCTTTGCTGCCCGGTAGGCGAGCACCAGGGTCTTGAATCTGATGCGAGCTGCTACCGGGAGCCAGTGAAGGTGCGGAGGAGGGGAGTGACATCTGAGAATTTGAGGAGATTGAACACCAGGCGGGCGGCAGAGTTCTGGATGAGCTGCAGAGGCCTGATGGTGGAGGCGGGGAGACTGGCCAAGAGTGCGTTGCAGTAGTCTATAGGATGTGCCTCTCAGCAATCATATTGAACAGTGCCTTCCACATCCAGTAGAGGGAGTATATTCGGTCCCTCCGATCAACCTGTTGCTGGTATTAAGATTGCAAATCTCTATGCTCTTTGTATACCCATAAATATAAATGCTAAGTGGATGGTGGCTGTCGTAAATATTATTTACAAATGCCAGCGGGATAGATTAGTATGCGTATTTGATTGTGGTCAATCCCATTCTACATCAGCATGGGCAGATGATATAAATGGGGCTCATTGTCTTGCAGATCAGCTGAGCATATGAATTCTGCATGATGCACACTAGAGGAGGAATCAGGCGTAATCTTCACCCCAGTTAATTACTGCAGACAAACAGAATGGACCGCCAGAGACTCTTGTGCTGGCTGGCTGAATACAGGGGAGATTTCCCCCACCAGCTGATATGATTTAAACTCTGAGTAATCTTTGCAACAAAACAATCTGTTTGTCCTATTATCAAATTTATCCCACTTTTTCACATGAGCTGATCTGAAGGAGACGAGTGTGTGTGCTCTCACTAATTACAGCGATTATTACTCAGTGACGGTATAATAAGCACTAAAACAATTTGCTCTTTCTCTCCCTGCGCCTGTGTCTCAGTCCTCTGTGTCTCGCTCTGCGGTTATTTTTCCTTTTTTTTTTTGCCCACACCCAAGCGTACGCTTGTCTATGTAAGCAGCACACAGGAAAGCGAGCACCCACTCCTTGTTCTGAGCAGCAACTCTGAAACTCCAACGTGCAGCTTCACTGGCAGCCAAGTTCCTCCCCACTGAGCACAACATGTTGGGATGATGACACTCTTTACTAGGCCAAATTACAAGACTGCTGATTAAACACATGGCGGTTCCTCACACACACAGACATAAAGCTGCTGCCTCCTGTCCAAAGACACATTTCAGCCCAGAGGATGATATTCATTCCTATGTCATTAATGCTAGTTACCAAAGTAAATACTATCAGTATAGAGACAGCTTATGGGCGAGATCTGTCTGTAACAACAAAAGCAGGCTGTCTGTACTATCTGCATGTATGTACAGTATACTGTGTATAATCATTATACTGTACTGTGTATGTGTATCTACCATCAATTAATGTGGCGAAGGAGCCATTGGAGCCATATTACTGTTAGGGTGTGGGAAAATGTTTTACTATAGTGAAATGTTCTATCTGGGCTTTTGCCTTCACTGGCTCCTCCCTACAGAACAGTTGGATCCTGATCAGAGGATGTTTTCTGATGTCTCAAGCTTGCAACTTCAGGTGCCATATGGCAGCACTGAGAGGCTGTGTTTGGAATTGAGAGCGTGAGTGTGCGGGCCACATTAAACAGAGCTGCGTGTGACACCTCACAGCCAGAGACTCCCCTCCTCTCTGCAGTCATTATTCTATGAAAGTGCTGACCACAGCAATTGCACCGCAGCCTGTGATCTCAAACAATGGGCAACTTTTACCTGTCTTTGTGGATGAAAACAGTGATGTCTGCAGAAACAAAAGCACAACAAAAATGTCGCCAGTGATATGTTGTAGGCCGACTCGGTAACAAATGTACCGTATGGCCCCAGGAATATACAAGATAGACCCAAGATACACCCCAGGAATATGTATCATGGGAACAATATCTAACAATAAATCATAATGATTGATTTACAGTATCTTACAATAAATCATAATGATTGATATATCAATCATTATGATTTATTGTTAGATATTGTTCCCCATGTACAGTACAATATTGATATGTACAGTATTTGCACATACTTTGTTACATACATAGGTCACGCCAGACAGGCGAATATTAATTAAAGATGTTAATTCCAAAATTAAATTGTATGTAATTTTATGTGATTTAATTTAATCCATTTTAAATTGGGTCTATAACACAACAAAATCTGAATACTGAGTCTGAATACTTTCCGAAGGCGCTGTTACTATCCGCATGTGTTTATTAAAGAGGTTTACTCTCAAGGGTTTGTAAAATGTGCTTACAACACAAGTTGGCTTCCCGCCGAGTGAGTGTGACTGGTTTTAAGGTAGTTCAGTGGTTCTACTGCAGTAGACAAACTCAAGCCCTCAAACGACCATCTGTGGCTATGTCCTTTTCTGCCTACACTACAATAGGCACTGTATAACTGAAGAGTTATATGTAAACAGGTACAGAGGTACCTCCCAGAATACCTTGAGGCTTCGCATCCCCCTCATGAGAAGGAATCCTCTTCCTGGAGGAAGGGGATTGTTGTTATCCCGTATATTATAGCAGCTCATGAACTACAGAGATGAAGAGTGGAAGTGGTTTTAATATCAGGTTATCTTAATGAAGACCAAGCAATGGGACCAACTTGTGTTTTTAAAATATCCTTATCTACTCTTATACCGCCATCATGCATTCTCTCACCAGCCCTATGCAGCAACAAGCACGCGACAGAGCAGAGAAGCGGGGGAAATGTTTTAGCATAATTTGACGTGAATAAGCACGAGTCGGCTTTGATAATGCAACCTATGGATTACAGAATATAGTTATGAATTTTAATACAGGACAGGAGTAAGGGTTTCAGTGGGATTGAGACTGGATAGAAAAGTAGCCTACAGTAGGTTAAAAGTAGCCTAAATAGCCTAGGACAGCAGAAGATGGTTGTGACATCAGCCCACAGTTGATGACAAATTCACTCATCTTCCCCCACACCGGCACTATGTTGTAATTCACTGCCCATTACAGACCCATGAAACACTTCCTTTGAAAAGAGAGATAATTCTGTCTGTATAAATTACTGACTCTAGGGCCCAGTATTTCAAAACTTGGAATGGTGATCAGAATGATCCAGATTCTTTGTTGCTCTCCAGGATCAGATTGAGCTGGCTGATTTCCCCTACACTACTCAAAATCTGCCAGATAAATCTGATCCTAGATAGCAAAGATAAAAATACAAAATCTGGATCATTCTGATCTATATATATGTGTGTGTGCTGGGCCCTGATGATGATTCAGGGCCCAGTGCTAAAGTTCCTTTAGCATAGCTCACTCCTTAATATAGCGATAGCAACCTCCGCTCTGGTAGATATCACACTGGTTAGGCTAAAGCCTGCACTTCCAAGCTTGTGATGTAAAATGGAATTGATGACAGTTCTCTAAAATTTGCAACATTTTGGCTACAGTAAAATTGCAATTGTGCAGTGGAACCCTACGCTGCTTGTGGGTATAACTTCATCACAGTATAAAATGATCAAATGTAATATTGAATTACCAAAAACATCTGCCTATACTGTAGATATTTTTGGTAATGGGTATTTCTTCTCAGGGTGAAAAGTGTGCAGTATAGTCCTGGCTCAATATTGAAGTCTAGGTCTTCAGACTCAGGTCTTCCTGGAGAGTGTTTCTCGGTGCACCAATGTGCCTGTTGATGGACTGTCTACTGGACTGGACTGCAAACTCGAGCTTGAGTGCTATGGCTCTGCCTGCAAGGAGTCCTCCACCCGCCTGATCTGGTCGCTTCATTGCACTCTGGGAAATATTTCATGAGCTCTAAGTGACTAAAACACACTTTGACCATTTTTTTTATTAGATCTTTGCATTTTAATCGACATGCGATGTTTTTAAAAAGTTTGAAGAAAACCCCTTTTAGCTCTTTGCCCTGTGTTTCATTATGCACACTTTGGCTATCCATTTTGTGCAATCATATAATTTCTAAACTACTTTTTTAATATTCTAAAACTCATAAAAAATAGAGTAGCCCTGAGTCTTATCAGACTCCAGTGTCACTTTTATGGTTCGATATAAAAAATGTCTCAACTGTTCAATCCAGTAAATGTTTTGGGACAACACCTTTATTGGCAAGACCTAAAGAGGAGCCCTGTGCACACTGTCAGTCTGATAGGTCATGAACGCCACAGGCTGCCAGATGATGGACCACTCGAATCTTGTGATCAATCTTCAATCAGTCCAGCTGTCACAGTTTGCACCAGAGACCTCCAGTGAACAGGACTCATCGATTGTTGTCCCGAATGGATATGCCTTGTTTGCTGATTCTACTGCCTCTTTTAACAAGAAAAAAACTGAAAGTTATATTTTTGAGACTACAGTATGCTACAGTATGGTAAGCTGCAGTGAGATGATACAGTATACAGTACAGTATATCAGCAGACGAGGATATTTTTGAAAATTCAAAATGCATGAAAAAAAGCCAAAATGCAACAGATGGAAATTATTATTCACTGACTAAAAGCACTAGTCATCATAAAATTGGCAAGGAATCAAAGTCAGTTCGAGGCTGTGATAGCAGCAATGATAATCAAGTCAAGCTACTTGACTTCTTGAGAAGACGCGTCAACATTGGCATAACAATTTTTATGTCTCTCTAGGTATTGACCTGACATCGTCAGATGTCTGCAAGTCCTTGCAAGTAAGATTGAGATGCTAAAGAAAGTGATGGGCTGAGTAGGAACTGGATGGCAGGACTGGCCTTGATGGGGGCTAATAAGGACTTATCAGGGTCGAGCAACAGGGCTGTTGGCCTTTCATCAGCGTAGCTCACATGCTGCCTGGTGTGGGTTTTTTTGATGTGAACGCGACATAAGTAGAAAGGGAGAGCGGCACTGTCGCCAGTGCAGTTCTCAGTCTGACGATCACACAGTCCCTGATCCTGCAGAGAGAGCCATCGCCTGAGTTCTCCATGAGCACCAATTAGCATGCTCTCCTACTCAGCCGCCATGAATCATATACAGGATCATGATCTCTTAATGGGGACGTTGAGTGACTGTCAGATCAGAGTCGGCTGTATCATGTTCATGTCATGCTTCATTCAGTGATGTAAGAAATAGGCTGAAATGATCAACATTGGTTGAATTTTTTTATTGATGTGATGTTTGATACCATTCCTCCTTCCATTCCATGCATTACAATGAGCCCGTCCTCTGATTTCTGTCTCCACCAGCCTCCCCTGATACACGCATTGTACTGTATGTAGACTCAGGGTTTGATTTCTGGCATATTACGGGAGAAAAGCTGGTGTACATTTTCATAGCCTCACAGGGGTTATCATGCTGTATCTACTTGTTAGATAGATGGGGGATACTCTGTGGTCTGTTCTACAGTGCACTGTACAGTAGGACAAACATCCAGAAAGATCTGCCACTGTTGCCTGAGAAAATAATGCATATGGTGCTAGTCCTGTGATTTTTCATCGGTATGGGAGCATGCCAGGTCCTCACAACAGCTGTGACCTGTCAAGCAACATTTTGCATGTCAAATCTGTCTTTTCGATGCATTACGTAAAGTATTGTAGGTTTTCATGCACCTCTCAACTTCTATTTCAATGCTGCTTAATAATGTAATTTCTAAAGATTTAGCTTGTACGTCAGAGATAAAAATCAATCTTATGAATCAATTGAGGTGTGTTCACAGAGAAGGGTTGCGTTTCTCTCCTCTTGATGTGTGAGTGTGTGGCGTATGTATGCAGACATGCAGTACACCCAGATGAGGTGGAGTGATTGTTTTCCTGTGTGATGTGTTGTGATTGTGTTGTGCGTGGAGTGTCTCCAGCCCTGTGCGTTCTGTGGGGAGCAGATCAGCCTGGAGCTGCCTTGACGAGCTCATCCATCAGCGCAGCGTGCTCAAGTCCCCGTCAGAGTGGCTGTGTGCTGCTCTGTACAGCGGGGGAGGAGAGGTGTCACTCTTAAACAGGATATATGGCCTCTCACTGAGACACAAATTACAGAGTAAATACATTACAGTGGAGCAAGTCTCCTCCAAAGCAACATCTCTGTACTGCCTCTGTGCCAGAATCAACACGGCATACCAAGTTACATTAGGAGAGCCTGCCGACATCGCATACACATTCATATTGCATTACCCAGCACCCCATTCACAATCACATTAGAATAGCCTATAAACATGCTCAAATGCATTAGAATAGCCTATCTGTTATTGCAGCCTCTTCCTTACATGCAATCACATTAGTCTAGCCAACACCTGATATACAATTATGTCCACATACCCATTAACGTTTAAGCACAAATCCCATTAGAGAATACATCAAATCCTTACCCTAGAAACACCATCATAATTCCATTAGAAAGGGAATTAATTTACTTTCTGTGTTATTGTATCATTTCATCAATATAATGTCCATCAGCAGTTAGCAAGCTATTTGCAATTAAACTTATTCATTAAGAAGGGTCAACCATCTGTTTCCCCATTTAGGTCACACACATACCACCAGCATTCCAACAAAACAATGAACTGATCATCTTCATAATCGAATACAGCCCATGCCTTTCCCACAATTAGCTAGAGCCCTGCCGAAAACAACAAAGACTAATAAGCACAATGATAACCACCACCAACACCAATCCAAGGATCACCTTGACCGCACCCTTCCTACATACACAAAACTCCCACTCTTTCCACAAAGACCACATTGGACAAAAATCACACACAGTGTTCACAATTAAATTTGCACTTGCAGTGCCCTCTCTACGGACTACACACGTATTCCTTCACAATCAGTACCCAATTCCCCATCCATAAAATATACTGTTTAACTTGGGAGAGCTGTGACATGAGTAATGGGCCGTTTGTTTGAAGCACAGCTATAATTTTCCTAACTACTCTCACAGATAATAAAGTGCCATGAAAGGCTGTCTGTCACCATGCTGGAAGACACAGACAGATGGCATCTCTCCTGCTCTGCTTCCAGATGTATTCTCCCACTGCCTGCCCCTCTGGCTGCTCAACACAACACCGAAAAACAATAACCCACCCCAGATGTGTCTTTTTCCGCACACATACAGCAATGAGAAATAAGGTCACAGGACATTTGGTGGAGTATTATGTAAGCATAAACATATCTTATCCAGAAACCTATTGATACCATGATATAGAAAGGCTGGTTTCCATGAGCTAATTATTCCATGGTGTGAATGTGTTGTAAATAAAACCGGAGGATCGGCCTTAAAACCATTGAGGATACAGTGAATGGATGAATAATCACATCAACCTCATAGGTCTAAAAATTATAAGGAAAGATAGCAAGGTCTATCCGACAGATCTTATCATTGGAAAGGCAATAAAATGATAAAATGGTCACACCTACACATCCATTGTATAACTTATTATGTGTTTCCCTCTCAGAATTACCTCTTTAAAATGTTTTTTGGAGTGGACTTTTTGGTACTGGGCTGGCTTTTGTCTTGCTCTCTGGAAAGAGTGTTCGCTCATGATATGAATCTCATTTTGGCGGGACGGAAGCATTGCTTTGCATGAGCGGCTGTATCGCTCTACTCTCACACCGCCGCAGGCATGCAGTTGATTTGTCACCAGCATCCAGCGACTCATCGAAACACTGCAAAGACCCTCTGAGTAAACGTTCCTTATCTGTACGCTTCGTCACCACGGGAACGGGCTATGCCACAACAGGGCATTAAAGTCACCTCACCATGAAGGAAGATTAGAGCACACAGAAAAATGAGAAGAAAATCATGTGAAGAGAACTCTCCACAGTAGAGTCATGCTGGCCAATGCATCATTACTTTATGATAACAATACTGTCAAAACATCCATTCAAATTCTTCCTGAAGGGAAAAATGAAGTAAACAGCCAACACTTAAGTAATTGGCTTTAGATGTTATAGCTTTATTCATTTTCATTTCCAGGCTGTATCAGAGGAACCTGACCGCGCCTGTCAGATCTTCTTCACTCTAGCTGTGATGAGAGAGGAGAGAGCTAAAACGTCCTCCATCTCACAAGAGCTGGGAGAAAATACAAGTTTAGTCAAGTGTGAAGGAACAACTCATTATAAAAGTGAAACATGTCAGTTCGGTGGCGGCGGCACAAAAAAAAACGATAATTTAAAAAAGAATTTTGCTTCACATATTCTCTAACAATAGAGCACTTTGTGGATAAATGATTAGAGTTACAGAGAAAAAAGGAATTCATCCTCGAACTCTTAAACTCCTTATAGTATGCAGACAACTCATACCCATGAGAGTACTTTTCCATTCCTCTAGGAAGCTACTGAGAGAGAGTCAGGAGGTTATCAGGGCCTTTTCTCTTTCACTTCCATAAATGTTACAATTTCTCTCCCGTGGCTGAACCCAGAAAAAATTACCGTGCTGTACCGAACAACTGTAATACAACATCGTCTGTGAAGCTATACCATATATATAACCAGCTCCCAGGTTTTAAAATGCCTCCCCAATTCCCATTTCTACTGAAAACATATTTTCATCAAAAAATCGCACAGCCTGTGAAATATAATGGTACTGAAGGAAATACGCCCTAATACCCAATTGGATTTTACGGTGCATTTTTTAAGGAGCATACAGCAAAGAAATAATGGGGTGGGTAGGTGTGATGTTTGTGCCTCCCTAGTTGAACAGACTAAGGCAAGGCCCAAACTGAGCCCACAAAGAGAAACCTCCCGAAAGGGAGCCAAAAGCACCAGCAGTGATACAGAAATCAGATGAGGCGCAGGGAGAGACACAGCGCAACCATTTATGAAAGGAAAAACACCAATTCCGAAAAGGCTTTTTGGAGTTTCAGGGGATAAAGAAGAAAGCAAACAAACAAGGCTGGCTTAGATTGGTTGGGTGGTAAGAGGAGCGATGTATTGTTAGGCCACTGAGAACCCTCAAAGCCCAAGGAGGGAGACAATGATCTTCAATTACCAACAGCTCTCTGTCTAATTTAGTGCAGACACAAACAGAGAGAAAGAGAGAGGAAAGTGAGTGTTATTCAGTTAGGAGCTTCAGGGACAGGAAGAGAGTGATACCTTTTCTTGGAGTAGGAGATGGACACACAGGGGGAGATGAAGAATGAGAGACTTTTAATTAGACAAGATCGACAGAGAGAGAACGTGTGAGGTCTAATTAGATCTGATAGACACCATGAAAGAGAGTTTCGTTCTGAGAATGAGACCACTTGGCTGAGAGAGAGAGAGAGAGAGAGGGAGAGAGAGAGAGAGGAGAGAGAGAGAGAGAGAGAGAGAGAGAGAGAGAGAGAGAGAGAGACACAGAGAGATAGAGAGATAGAGAGAGAGAGAGACAGAGAGAGAGAGAGACAGAGAGACAGAGAGAGAGAGAGAGAGAGAGAGAGACTTGATTAGAGCAGAAAGTCAGCAGAGAAAGTGAGAAAGAGAAACCATTTTTCATCACTGCAACAGGAGGTTTTGGGGATTCTTGTTCATCGCTGACAGCTGACATCAGGGGGTAAACCTGTCATAACACTGTATGAGGAAATTATTGTATTGTTTTATTCATAGGAACATATGTTGGGACTTTACATTTCCATAAAAGACAGATTTGTGTGTTCCAAAAAGATAATTTCTTCCTGAGAAGAAAGTTTTTCCTTGGGAAATCAGGGCACTGTTGCTCACTTGAATTGAGCAAGCAAGCGCTCATGAAGTAAAAAGAGTTGTCTAACTTGTTACAAGTTCCCCAACTTCACAATCAAGTATATCAAGCACCAGTAAGGGGGGGTGGGGCCTGTAGAGAGTTCCAATTACAGCTGCCTACTAGCTCAGGTACGTAGTTTATCAGAAGTGCCACTCCTTTGGATTTCAAATTGGACAGAAGGAGCAGGTCCTCTGGGAGCTTCCCTGTCAGCATTCATCTTATAAATGAGAATCCCTTCTTCACTCCATCATGTAGGCTGTGTATCCTTCTCCAGGAGCTGCCAATTTGTCTTTCTCTGGCACTTACAGCATCCTTAAACCTAACGCAGTATTCTCCATCTGTATCCCAACAAACGTCTTTACAAACCCATCAACCAGGCGCAGCTTCGCTGTTTGAACTCCCCACCTGTCTCCATGCACATAAAGCTAAGAGCTTACACGTTGTTCTCCTCGCTGTCTGTGCAAACACCTCAACAAAGGATGATTCTGTCCAACTGTACCCTTATCCATTCTGGAGTCCAAAGACTACACACACCACTTAACCATCACACTGGGTTCCAGGTAGGAACCTGTCTATACAGTACGTTCACATCAACAAAACACAGTGCTTGTCTTCAATAGCAGAGCCTCCACTTATATGAATTTACAGAACACACTCCTATTATTCCTGCCTAGTCCTCAAGCCAGCAGCAGCAGAACACATTGCTACTCTTTCTTTTACTATGCTGTAGGTAACACAGATCAACTCTCTCTGTTCTAACACATGGTATAGCACGGTACTGTACAGTCCTCCCCCCATTTCTCTCTCTCTCTCTCTCTCTCTCTCTCTCTCTCTCTCTCTCTCTCTCGCTCTCTCTCTTCTGAGCACCTGTTTTCTCACATTTATGCCGGATGCTATTCAGTGCCACTGGGGAGCCACTTCTCACAGAAACACCATGTTTTCAGTGCATTAAATAAGTCCCCTGACGATTATTAAAAGCAACCAGAAAAACGTTTGGCATCGAGATATATTGCACACCACAGGTAGCAGCACAAGCCTCAGTCATGGTCCACAAGACCAGCCTAAAACGACTGACCACAATGCCGGAAATAAATGACTGACTATGAGACCAGAAATAAACGACTGTCCACAGAACCGAAAATAAGCGACTGACCATGAGACCAGAAGTAAGTGATTGGCCACAGAGCTGGAAGTAAACCGTTGACCACAGGAGAGGGAATAGATGACCGACTATCAAGTCAGGAACGGGCACAGCTCTGAGGGCTTGACAGCCATAGGCCCTGCATGCACTCCTTCACAGCGCTCATCTCCTCACTGGCGCTCTGTGAGGACATGATCACTCTGAACTCCTAGTCCAAGCTGGCTGTCCCTGAGGATGTGGGTCAGTCACTCCTAAAGGTTAGAGCCTGTCACTCCAGAGGAGCTAGGTCAGCTGCTTGGAGAGATCACAATCAGTCAGTGCGGAGGTGTAGAGTCTGTGTTGTGTGTGTGAGTGAGAAGAGGTTGTAGGATGTAGCTGTGATGGACGGTGAATCTGTCAGGAGCTATGAACACATGCCACAGGGCTTGGCAATGGCATTATCATGTGAGTCCATATGGCCAAGATAAGATCTAAGGCTCTTTGAAGAGCTCTTAGCTAGAGCATGTGATGGGAGCTCAGTGATGGTACTGTAGATTTTCTCCATGAGTGTACAGTATGAGGATAAGTAGATTGTAAGAGGTGGTGAATAAATAGCACATGAGATGCAGTGACAGTCCGGTATCTCCTGGGCCTCTGTGAGTTACTGGATGCAATACTATTAGACATTGTGAGTGTACAGTGTAAGCCTCTAATGGCAATGAGAGTATGAGGAAGGGGGTGGGGGGGTTAATGCTAATGCAGTTTAGACATCTACATATCAGACATCAAAGGAAAAGGCAAACTGTGTTAATTCCATTTGGACTTGTAGTTGTTGCTAATTAGATTACTGTGGTAAGTGTCATGTTTCTCAGGTTTAGAGATGTAAATGGAGAGCTTTAAGTGTATCCTGCAAGGCGACCGGCAAGGAAGTGGTAAGCGAGCTATCCCTGCTGACACGGAGATCCCGTAGTGTTGAACATGCCTTATGGCTGACTTAATCCCATACGGAGAGCTGCTGGGCCTGCAGGACTTACTGTATATAATACCAAACCTGTAGGACTGTGGAGCCTGATAAAAAAATACATGGTGTAAACATCCTTCATAGACCTCATAATAGGATTTACAGTGCACCATCAGTGTCTGAATCATGGGTTATTGATAGTGTCCAATCAAACACAATAGTTGTATATGTACAGTACTTGTGCTCTATGTATTGTATGTATGTTATGCATACCTTGGGAATTTAACATAGAGGGAGAATGCCTTCAATGCATAATTCACATATGGATTATCTTCTGTTATATACTGGAGGGGCTTAAGTTAGCATTTAACTTGTTAATGAAATGCAGTGGGAAAAACACTTCAAGTGATGGTTTTTTAGATTCTGCACTGCATGTGTGATTATTGAAGGCGACATTCAGTCAATTAAATGGTACAATAACTATGGCTACTTACTTACTTACTAACTTACTAGGGTTTCAGTGAAGTTACAGTCTATTTTTATACACTAAACAGCCATGTAGCTATGACAGATCGTGACTATGGTACTCACAAGGTGATGTTCTCTAATGTGATGTTCTCTGCACAGTAGGACATGTTCGCAATGTCCAGTAATAATAATAGCAATTAATTGCAAATGAGTGTACGGGAAACATGGATCTCAGCTAGCCCCTCCTACATGCACTATTTGCCTGATCCTTTAACGATTAAGCAATACAGACAGAGGTTAAATTGTGGGGAAACAGAGTGGAACAGAGGGGAGACAGCACAGAGTAGGAACTGTGTAGACTACAGTTTAGAATTAGCATGGAAAAGCCAGACATGTTGGGGAGAGTTGCAATTCAACCCCTAACATAGATACAGCTGTGGGCCATCAATTTAATAATCAAATCTAAAGGGTTGGGTGATCAATGAGAGTAAGCATTTCGATTGGTGAATATTTCAATTGTACAATTTAACAACCCTGAGGGTGTGTGTAGGTCAGCCGGAGAATTTCTGAGACTGGGGCTGTGTTCCAATCCATAGGGATAATCCTGATTCCCTACACACTGCACAGGGTGAATCTGCCAAGGGAACTATGTAGTGTACTGAGTAGAAAAATGTATTTGTCAAACTGTGACACAAGTGACATGTATTTTGTGTGTCACCCACAAAACAGAGACTTAAAATCTTCCTAACACTATCCCTAACCCTAGACTTAAAGATGTTTGCCAGACATTTATTCTAAGTAAGTACAGACAGTATTTTTTGTTTGATGTTACACAGCTAGCTGGTATGTTAGCTGCTACTGTACTGATTTAGGACTTGACAAATACCTATATTGTACAAACAATGCACAACTTTATTTTGTAATTTCCCACCATCGTCGCTAAGCTCCACTGAGCCTGATCCTTTGCACTCCTTAGACTGATATTACAAACATATCATTTACCACTTATGATTTATAATTGACTGATTCCACAGGTCATTGCTTATGATGATGATGATGATGATGATGATCAGGGGACTGATCCTAATCTGTTTGGGTCCAGTGCCCATGTTTGTGTATCAAGCATTGAGTATGGTGTGTGAGCTGGGTCTGTCAGAGTGGCCTGTACTGTAGCTCTATTGGAGCAACGTCACTGCTAATGGATGGCCCACAGGTATTTTGGGAATCACAGATGATTGGAAGATTGAGCTCAGGTGGAAGGTAATAGAGTGTTAAATGAGCTTCCATTGCTTTAGGAATGGGCTGTTAAGTGTTTCTTTCCTCTACATAGAGACATTTCTTTGTGTGTGTGTGTGTGTGTGTGTGTGTGTGTGTGTGTGTGTGTGTGTGTGTGTGTGTGTGTGTGTGTGTGTGTGTGTGTGTGTGTGTGTGGTGTGTGTGTAGGACATGCAGTATGGAATCTTCTCAAGTGTAGTTATCGACTTTACACAAAAACTCCTGTAATGATGATGCACTTTAAATTGCTCCATTGATTTTAATGCAGCAATTACATCTTTAGTGTATGAAAGTCAATACACAAGGCAGTAATACAAATGGCTGGCTATGACTACCAGTGATTCTATGGGCTTACGATCCGCAAACCTCCTTGCTCCAATGAAATATTTTCAGATATGAAGAACTGTCATGTATGATAAAATATGGCAGTTGGAAGCAAAAGTGTCATTTTGAAAATAGCTACTGCATGAGTAATGTTTCTTGCAAGGAAAAAAACACACATGTTGTCACATGTGCATTAGCAGGGCACACATGATGATGTATATCTGGATCAATCACCCATAAAGCTTTTTTTTTTCCCAAACGTAAAATTCGATGGTGTTACAAGTTGTTGGAAACATTCCCTTGTTGAACAGAGCCCATATCAGGCTTTTGAAAACATGACATCTTCAACAGAAACATGCTCAAATCAAAACCTGATACATTTCCTAAATGTATTTACTTCATTTGTAAGAAACATGACTTTTGGACACATTCATCTTCCAAAGCAAGCACGATTCAATCATGGCTCTCGGGCACATGGTTTATTATATAGAGGAGCGGATGTAGCTTTGAGAAACATTGCTATTTGACAGTGTTTAATTGGAGACTGCGTTTCAAGGCAGCCAGCCCTGCCGCTGGGTTTATTTCTAATTGCCAGCAGCAGAGCGCTTAACGAAGCGAGTGGAGAAGAGCGTGGGTGAAAGAGAGAGAGAGCGGCCAGGTTTCCACGGCAACGGCAAATCAACAGCAGCAGTAGCCGAGGGGTAGTTTCATCTTGAGGAAGGGCTACAGGAGCACAGTGTTTCCCTGCAGAGACTCCTACAACACAATAATGAATGTCTCTGCATCAGGGGTCCACACTGCATCACCAGTACCCGCTCTACTAGAATTTAGCAACTATGTGTGTCTTCACTTTGAAAATCCTCTCTTTATATGGGATGTGGAGAATGGGACACATTAATGCAGTATACTGCAGGGTGCATACGCGACACCAACTGTGCAACGGACGCATGTATGAACCTCCGCATAACATTGTTCATTGTAAATGATAAGAATGTCATTGATATGCACCCCAGTGCCACACAGTTGTGGAGATGTCACCCTGTAGTCTGGGTAATGTTTTCTATCTTTACATCAGGTTGAAGCGATCAGTGTTTCAGAAAGACCTGTGAGATCTTCGTCTCTCTATTGTCTCTCAACTCCATACGCTTACTGCCTCATCACTGTCTTAGTTTATGCTGCAGATTCAATTGCAGTTTCATCAGCATCCAGAAGGTGTCAGTTTGGACTGCCTTAACCTTGATGGTCAGTAGTGCTTCTCACACTACTGCAATCATCTCTGAGTCTATTGTCTCAAACATTTAAGTTTGATAAACAAAAATGATTAACCCTACCTACCAATTTACAAGACTGATAGTTACTATAATTAGTAACTGATAGTTACTATAATTGGTTGATTTGATGTATGGATTCAATATTACAGTGCCATCTTTCAGGTCTTGTCTTTATTATATTGTCGATTATTGTACATAGATTACTTAGATTATCTAAAGGCCCTCTCACCTTTTAGCCAATAAAACGTTCTGTCACTTCTCTGAATAGCAATGTGAACACTTTCATGAGTCAAAATGCAGGTAATATCCCTAAAGTGAGATGGTCTCCTTCACAGCAGAGTGCAAACACATTAATAATTGATTGATAACCAGTCAGCACTACAGTCTAATTTTGCGAAATGCGATGGTCTTGCCCTTATACAGGGGCAATTTCAACACCAGATCCTGAAGGTGTCAGATAAGTCATCTTTCACCACAATGCTGACATGTAATACCTAACGAGTCCCAGAAGCCATAGATAACAGCAGAGAGCGTCTGCCCCTTTGACAGTATTCAAAGGTGAATATACAAATGAAAGAATGCGAGAATACTCTCAATTTGTGGATCTGACGAATGCCATAGGAATACATGAACAGTCGAGTTTCATCTACTATGCTGAGTACAACAGAATAAATGAGTTTTATAAAAAACATATAATGGAATAAATCACTTCAGTATCCTACTCGACACTCAATAAGTCACTGAAAGCATTTTTTTTTTCCTGAACTCATTTTATTAGAAAGTTATTGAGGACTTATTACAATGGGGATTTCTCAACATGCGAAAACAGAACGAAACAGAACACATGGGAATCAAACAAACAGGTAGGATCCGACAATCCACTGTTCACAATAAACATAAAGTCTGATAAAGCCCTCGGGAGCAGGGAGCCAGTGAATGACTACGGTGCAGGCATAGAACGGCCACATTCACACTGACTCAGCAAAGATCAATCCAACCAAGGCAAGATGTGCACATCTCAAGAAACACATTACAATTTTTATATGCCATCGGCTTTTGTCATACGTTTTAAAAAGCTTCACTTGCATGTACATAAAACTGTACAAAAACATGGCATCACAAGCATTTTTGTCCTATATAAATATAACCAACAATTAGGATAACAACTTGGTACTCTCCTGCAAAGACACACTTTCAAGGCAGCTGTCTTTATTTTAGGTGAACTGTGACAAAGATGAAATGTGCAGTGAATGTCAGTTTGTTTGGGGAGAGGGTTCTGGAACAGGAACCAGCACTAACATCTCAGCAAAAACAGTAAACAATTTCTACCAATTATCTTTGGAATTCATGCTAAACTCATAGCCTGCTTGACAACACACATGGGGATGTGGAGATCTATGTACAGCACACCTTCAGGAGATATTTGTCACAAACAGTTCGCATTGAATTACTATGTATGCAAGGAGTCTTAATTTTAGTTAAAAAAAAACAACCTTTGCCTATTCACCAGTATCTCATCAATTCCATCTGGCCACAGCTACGATCACCATACATTTACATCACAGAGAGGCAGAAGTTACTCAGGTGACCTCAACATGAAATAAATATCAAAATACAAACTAAACATGATTGGACATACTGTTGAGTGTATCAAGGTGTTTCATGCTGTCATCTTTGTTTGATCCAGGGCAACTATGGCCATCAATTCAGCATGAGTTCAAAAGAAGGGTCAAACCCTGTGATTCGGACTGAGTGATGCACTGTAAGTAGGCTGGAACACAGTTATTCAGGCTGGAAAAAAAGCTCACAGATTCAGAGTATATGACTGGTGTCTGACTGAATGACTTAAACTCACGGGTTTGATTTTCATTTGCCAGAGTCAAAACCAGATCAAGCCAGATCAGTCACAGCCTGTCACACTTTGTGAGTCAGACGGTGGCTTGGATAAACCTAGCATTTCATGCCAAATACACTCAGGAGTTGAGGTTAGCTATTCAGGCTGGAACCAGATATGAGTCAAAACCAGAGATTAAGCTGGAGTCAGAAGAGTCAGCATCGGTGAATCTGAATGGAGTCAGAGCGGACACAAAGCCAGCGATTGAGGCTGCGTGACGTTGCCTTTATCACTCACCGCTATCTTTCACACTTATCATTAATTCTAGGTCAGCGATCTCACCCGCTGCTTTCGCTCTGTGAGGCTGCTCTCTGCTGCACCTGGGAGGGGGTTGGGGGGCTTAATCACAGTGTATCATGACTCTCGCTGGATTTTTATTTCAGTTGCTTAATGGCTTTGAAAACAACATAATGTGCTTTTTTCCCCCTCAAGGCAAGATAATCACCCACTTTTTTTTTTGTATAATCATGACCATGTCCAGTCATTTCCATATGTTTTTAGTTTAATTATTCAACATGTGCTGCCAACGGCAGTGCGATGAGGTAAGTGCAGATAAAAACACCCCTTTTGAAATGATTGTAGCTTTGCAGATGGATTTTGGATTATCTGGCTGCTGTGTTGTCCTCCGGGTTTGCTCACATTTGCTCTAGCTCAGGACTCATTACTCAGACTAATTATGGAAATGTGCGTTCAGGGCCCTTCCACCCTCACTCAGATCCACTATCTCTGGGTAGAAATACATTGCGGGCAAGGTCAACAAGAGAGGGGAAGGTAGCCACAAATATAATCGACCAGTGTACAAATCAAAAGCTATGAGTAATGCTACAGTGCTGCAAGGCAGGCTGGTGGCATTATCATCATCCAATTACAGACTAATATCCAATGTCCTTCAGACATCTGCTTCAGAATCACTTGAAAATAAGTCTTTGTCAAAATAGCTGCAGCACATAGTAGCCTCCATCTTCCATTCAAATTGAAGAGTGAGGAATAACAGCTTCACAAAGTCTTATAACAGTTGCCCTCAATACAAGGGAATTTAGAATGGGGAAGAAATGCAATCAATTGAATTCTTGTTTAACTATGATGTTTAGCTACTACCATTGTGTTCCTTTTGTTGAAATGGCACCATTTCGCCATTGTGTAAAACATGCACCAATATTGCAACAGGTCTTAAACAAAATGGTGACAAAGAACAAATGTTTTCTCAGGCATTTCCACATATTTTTGTTCTTCTTCTTGTAAAACCAACGTGTCCCTTAATAGTCCTAGATGATTATTGAACTGTTCTTTGTGAGAACTGAGAACAACAGATGGAAACCGTTTTGTTAGTAGCGGAGCAAGCCTGTGAATGTAAAAAGCAAGTGCAGGGTTTATGAGAGCGGGGAGTTCAGTCACAGCACTCTCTGTCACTTCAGTGGCTCTTAGGGTTGGAGAGTTCTGCGCTGAAACTCATGTGAATACCTCCTTATGCATTCATCAGAACTACTGAAACTCATGTGAATACCTCCTTATGCATTCATCAGAACTACTGAAACTCATGTGAATACCTCCTTATGCATTCATCAGAACTACTGAAACTCATGTGAATACCTCCTTATGCACTCATCAGAACTACTGAAACTCATGTGAATACCTCCTTATGCATTCATCAGAACTACTGAAACTCATGTGAATACCTCCTTATGCATTCATCAGAACTACTGAAACTCATGCAGATCGTGAGGAGGAAACACAACGAGTCTGGAGGCAGGGGTTGACGTTAATGGTGACCTCTACGTGGAGTGGAACTGATTAGCTCAGTGTTGTTCAGTCTCTGGGAGGACTACAGTAGCATCGGAGAGAAGCTTTTCAGACACAACAGTGAATATAGTCTCATATAACCACACTTCTCTGACTCTACTCTGTGTGAGGCTAACCCTATTAGCATGTATGCTAGGTTTGGGGGGGACGCGGGGGGGAGCTGTGGCCTAAGTGGACTGTTTCCACGAGGTGAGATAGGTCACAGTGCTAAGACTCAGTGGAACACACATTGTCAGATTAGATGCTGCCACACATTTCTCCTCACTGGCTGAGGAGCTCTCCAGGGAGCATGAGGTAAAGGCCATGGCTCTCTCATGATTGGGGGTCACAGGTGTGAGTGATTGTGGGTAGCGTATGAGATTCTATCCAAGAGCCTTTCACACTGTCCATCCCAGCTTCTGGAAATGTTTCAATCAAGTTTAAACAGCAGCAGCAAAGAAAAGCTCAAATGCTAAAATTCTGAGGCTATTTTTATCGGCGTGAGCCAGACAGAAATATATACAGTATACACCATTCAAATGTATTTACAGCACTGTACATTAAGAAAGACCATTCCATTTGATTGATAATGTTTTTGATTAAGTCCACCCTCAGGGCTTCAACGCTTCTCTGTTGGATGTTATCTGGTTATGGCACTAAAGCACTGATCACACTTTTGAAGTTCCAGAGAACATTCCATGGGCTTAGTTAAGTAAATCAATAGTTATTCAGGGACTTTCTTCGATATTTATTTGTGATCTTACCTCGACTGTTTATCCAATGCTTCCAATGCTTTCCCAGAAAATATAAATAAATAAATACATTAACTTATAAATGAACTAATAATCATTAAATAAATGAATAAATAAACAAAATAAATACAAATGAAAAAAAAAAACCTCATATTGCACATACCACTGATCCCATGAATCACAGCCTTTCCATT
This sequence comes from Argentina silus, assembly GCF_951799395.1. Classification (NCBI taxonomy): domain Eukaryota; kingdom Metazoa; phylum Chordata; class Actinopteri; order Argentiniformes; family Argentinidae; genus Argentina; species Argentina silus. The sequence goes on along the minus strand of NC_139656.1, from coordinate 24,478,952 downwards.
CCAAATTAGCATTTGTGTCCATATTTGGACATTTCAGATCCACTAAGAGCCTGTTTCTCTTTTTTTTAAGTGGGTGTGTCTCTGTGGCCTCTCTATCTGTGCACCAGATATGGAAGGTGTTGGTTTCTCACAGGTATATCTCTCTTTTCGGGGTGTGGCTAGGTGGGGAGGTGGGCTGGAACTCAGAGGCCACGCTCAGGGGCACCTCCTCCAGGGGGGAGTCCTGGTTGGGGGCGTGGCCACCATTGGAATAGGCACTGCGGGAGGGTGGGAGGCGGGCCCGGTGCTCCTCTCCACCCAGCCTGGCGCTCCCATTGGCCAGGCGTCCCAGGCTCCCTCTCTCCTGGTAAGGCACGAAGGTGGAGAGTTTGGGGGGGTTCCTGGTCTTGCGCACTGGGGAGGGCTGCCCAGGCATCCAGCAAGCATCTGAGTGACCCAGCTCACTGCACTCCTGAGTGCAATTCCCTGTCATGGCCACATCAGGAATTGAACGCATATCTGCAGGGGGAAAAAAGAGAGAAAAGAACCATGTTCAACAAGGTTCAAGCATTTATAAACACAAATACTCAAAAATAGGACATTTCACTGCAGGCTTCTTGGTATGAAAAAAAGTTATGCTCATAACTCTAGGTTTGTATCTCATTTACATCTTTTTAGTCATGTAGCATATCTAGAGAAACTTACAACATGTATATTTGCCTAAAGTAAGTGAAACACCTGAACATAACAGTCATCTTACGGTAAAACTAAGAACACTTTCTAGTAGCAGTCATAGTGCTAGAGAAAAGGGAGAAAACATTTTTGGTGTTTGTTTGTTTGTTTGTGCAATGCCCAGCCTACGGTGAAGAAGACCCTACATCTCAGTTCACAATTCAACTTCTTTGCAGTTGTTGCTATGGACTGTGCAGCTGTTGCTATGTAGCGGTTGCTATGCACTGTGCCATGGGTGCAACAGTATGTGCAGTCCAGTGGAAGATACAGTGTGAGATGCAGTGATGTGCCTACGTGTACAGTGTTCTGTACAGTGGTTGCAACGCATTCTGCAATAATTGCTAAGTACTTTGTGATGGTTGCAAGTGCGTGTCATGAAGTGATGGATATATGCAGTGATTTCCCTGTTGTTGTTGTTGTTGTTGTTGTTGTTCTGTTGCGTTCTGTGCAGTCTAGTGATTGCTTTGTGTTGTATGTAGGTTACCACGCAATGTGTCATGGGTGTAAATGGTGTTTCTGAAGAAAAAAAAAAGAGGGGTAACACTCAAACACGCATGCATTATCAGACACACACAAACACACACACACACACACACACACACACACACACACACACACATACACACACACACACACACACACACATACATAGAATGCTTTATGAGGCTCCACAGGGAACCTTGGGCCCTCAGGCCAAACCCATTGTGGTATCCATTGTGGTATGGGTTATTGACTGACAGGTCTAAAATGAGTCCATGTCCCTGATTGTTATCCATTTTCCATTCCACCATTCCTAATTAATTAAATAGGTCCACAACCTAGTGACCTAATTTCACAGCATAGTCGATAGTGTACATATATACCCACGCTAATATTTGGGCCATGCACGTCACAGAAAAATGCATGGTACAGTATGGCCACTAAGACACTGACAACAAACCCCTACTCTAAGCCATTATGTACTGTAGCTTGAAAACAACTATGATCACAAAACACAAACAACAGAAAAACTGTGATTTTAGCCGTCTCTGCTTTACACCGAGAAAGAGGATCATGCAGAGAAACACTTCAATGTGTTTGTCTGAAATCTGCGGATGGCAGGCTTTAGGCCTGCTGAGAAGCCCAGGGGACACCATCCCCACCAGCCCGGTCTGTACACACAGCTAGCTCTAATGCAATCATTAGGAAAGAGTTCAGGGCTTTTTTTACCTGCACAACAGAGTGGATAGAAGCCTTGTATGCTCTTCTACACAAAGCCACTAACGCTGACCCCTTTTACCTACTTACATCTCCCTAAAACACAGCATGCACTGCTGAAACAAACAACCCCCAAAATACAGTACACTGCGGACAGTACATCAAAGGACTCCACAGTAGGTTAAAGGAGCAGCCAAAGACGGAGAAGGGGGATTTTTCTTCTACTCCAAACCTGTTTTCTCCTGGAGTGGAGCCTGGAATAAATCTGCTGGAGGTCTGGAACAAACCCTTTAGAGTTCACAGTCCCATGTGTCACGGATGGGGAGTGCAGCTCCAAGAGGCAGTGAGCAGGCAGCCCAGAGAGACCACATGGACAAACCACAGCACTGGCAGGGGCAGTGGCTTTAACAGGGTAGCTGATTGGATTTAGTGAGCAGGTGATTGAGTTTTGTAAAGAGGTGAGTCCGTGCCATTTTTTTTCCCCCTTTCTGCAGAGCGAGTCCTGGACCCCCAGATCTGGAGACAGTCTGCCCACATGGCCCCTTTATTTAGTTTACTCTTCATTTAACAGTACAACTACCCGTTCCATATGTTTTTTCCGATCTATGTCATCAAAGCACAATTCGAAAATCAGACGCATTAAACCGTGAACAAACCGAGTCCCACCTCAACCACATTCAATCCTCTCTGATTCACTTTGTCTTTGATTCCAAGTGCACTTCCTCCACACTGGTGTACCGTGCTGGCCACAGTAACATTATGGAGTGGGGGGTTCTTGCAGAGCTTAACTCCCCAGCTGACAGACACATGTGAGGAGTGGGTTTGCATGCTGCTTGCATCAGGATGCCAGTAGGAGGTGTTGGGTGTCTGAGGCAGGCTTCCTCTCTGTCTGATCCCCTGCCCACAGGCATGGGCGGGGGGGAAGCTGCTCTTCCTGAGATTTCACACTGCTCCTCTCTGTTTGATTGCAAATGCTGCCTCTCCCCAACGGCTGCTTTCCAGTGTGTGCCACAGTGATCTGATCGATGGGAAGCAGACATGTGAGACCGATAGTTCACAGAGAGAGATGGTGAAAGAAGAAAGCTCAAGAAAGACATTATGGCTATGGAGTGACTCATGTGTAGTCTTAATGATATTAGTTGTGTGGTTAATGCATTTCAAATGTGAATGAAATAATCACTTAAAGGAACCCCCACAGAAAGTGGAGAGCAGAAAATAAAATATTCCTACATATATCTTTACATACTCCAGGCGTTCTAAATATAGAGACGGGGAGCCTGTTATCAAACCACAGTGTGAATACATTTTGACTATCTGTTCATGCATAGTGGGGAAAATGAACAATAATCCTTGGTCTTGTGTTTGTTTGTTTTGACATGATACATTGAGCCTGTTTACTGAAGTATTCATAACAGTTCCCTTCAGTAAGCAGTCTACCTGACACTTTTTCTTGAGGAACCAAGACAAGGAAAAAATGTGGCTACACACACACGCATGCACACACGCTCGCACGCACACACACACACACACACACACACACACACACACACACACACACACACACACACACACACACACACACACACACACACACACGAGACAATCACTTGTTTGTGAGATATGCTATTTAGTTGCATTTTAGGACAAAGTTGTATACTTTCACGTTATATAACAGTTCCAAGAAAAGGCTCTTTGAGTGCCTGAGACACCGGGAGAGAAGCAAAGCAGCATATCCTCCCAGGACTCATCCCGGCTCAGCCTCTTGTCTTTTAGCTTCTTTTCGGAGGAGGCTTTTGTTGAGTAAAGGGAGCGCATCTCAGCCTGAAGTGAGATACTGTAGATTTCAGAGAGAGAAATATCGGATTAATAACTGAAGCCGTGTCTGGTGTGTTTTCTCGTTAATAACTACGGGGTGTAAGTGAGAAGCTCGCTGTCTGCCTCAGTAGAGTTTGTTCCTGTTGGAGGCCAGTCCTCAGCTCCCTCCTCCTGTTTGTTCCCATCTGTGGGCTAATCGCTTTCATTCAGCTCCCGGTGTTTCTGACCCACATTTATATATGAGGAAGAGAGGTCATCGCCAGGGTCCTTCAGAAAATGCCTTGAAATCCTCTCACAAAAATAATCATGAAGCTCAAACAAGTCTGTGCAGTCACACGATTTTCTCAGATGTGGCAGAACTAGGCCAAGTGAGGCGAGACAGAAAAGCTCAGGTGTTCTGCGAGGCCAAATGTTGTGATTAGATGACCTTTCAGGCGTCGAACAGAGCTCCCACCTGCCCTGCACTTGTGTTCTGTCTATGAGTGTCTAACAATGCAAGCAGGTTCCCTACTGTGTTTTTTTTCTTCTAGTTTTATCAGCATGGCATATGTTGGCTGTATTAAAACTGAAATGAGGCTGCAGTAATACTGTAGCTCCAGTATAATCTAGCTACAGTATAATAGGTCAATTATAATACTTGACTGCTGCATGATATAATTCAACTGTATCCTGGCTATAGCAGTGACGTGCAGCCAGGGTAGACAGGGTAGACAGTGCCTACCCTGTGAATATGAATTAAAAAAAAACTGTACTGTAATGAAAAAGAAATAAGAATACATGTTATCAATAGTCATGATCATAATCATGATCAAAAATAAATTTTTCGGCATGATAAAATCAGTGTGAGTGAGAGGAGGATGAGCGTGACCGCGTGGGGTGGCGGTGAAGGGGGGGAAGGCTCAATAGAAATTGTCTACCCGGCCTCAGACCTCACCGCATGTGGGCTATTGGGATGGATATGGTTTATATTTCACTGTAGTATGGTAGCCTACAGTGTGATCTAGTTATGTTTCGCAGATATTTTAAAGAGACCAAGGCATTCTCAAGGGTTTCCTTCAGTAGATGACAGCAAATTCTGTCTGACTGCAATGCTGGTATTCTCCTTGTTGAGGAGGCAGGGGCCATGAACCAGAGTGAATTGTGGGACACCCTCCACTGGCTATGAGAAAGCCTTAAAGGCCAGAGCAGCTCCATTCCTCTGTGACTCGCTGGAAATAAGGAAGTACATGTCAGACCCACACAGTTCCAGTCCCTCAAGTGCCATCCATCATTGGAGGGCAGTGCACTAGTTAGAGAATGCTTCAGCTGCTTTTGGTTCCCGTCGTACTGTGATGGAGAGTTGACCCCCAGGGCCTCTCTCTGATGCCAGCCTGAGCAGCCCAACTGGGGCGGAAGTGGATCTGGCCCGCAGCCACAGCGCGCTACCTGCTCTATGATCCCTGTCCTGTGGTGATAGTGGGCGGATGCCACTGAGACCCACAGAACACTACTCTTCTACTCTCTATTTCTCATCGTCTAATTAGCCTACCCCAACCCCTCCCTAGGACCCCCTGTTGCTGCAGTGAGATTCCCAGTTGGATCGACCCCCCCCCCCCCCACCACCACCACCACCACCCCAGCCCCATGGTTGAGAGCATAGCTAGGCTAATGGAGACATTATTCTCTCCTTCTCATTATAAACTCATACTCTCAGGCCCAAGTTCTCACACATCTCATCACTTCCAAATCTGCAGCTTCAGCTCGCCAGTCACCGCTGACAGAGTGGAGAGCAGGCACAATCCTATCCAAGCTTTTTCTATGGACACAGGAGTGATCTACTCCTCTTAAAGTAATACGTGCACACCTATAGAGCTTAGAGATAGTGGTACACTCATACACTTTGCAAGGCTTAGCGGTAAAATCAGCCATTTACGGTGGAAAGCGTGGGATTAAAATCACTTGTTTAATGTGTAAAGAGAGTAGTTATAAAAGACATGGGGGACTTAATGTGTGGCCATATCCGTGTGCTTTTACAAATAGCTACAATAATTCATAGTGATCATCTATGTTTGAAACTACAGCTCTGAAAAGGCTTATTCCTTCACGTAATTCTCATGAGGACCATTGGGCTTTTGTCAATAGAAGAAGAAAGGATTTTCAAGAACTCGATTATACAAATATTAATAAGCAGCAATGTTTGAGTCTATGATCTCACATATGATTCCCTATTCCTCTTAAACAAATAATACTGTGGCTGAAACCCAAAAGTTTTCTTTGATGAACACACGAATGAAATGGAAATTCAGAGCAATCTTCCTGTCAGGGATTTCAAATGCTACATGGAATGCAGCCAAAATTAATTTACGGTTCTGTCAAAAATGTTCTGTTATCAAGCCTGCTATCAAAGCCTTTCACAGCTAACTGGACCGACCTCACTGAATGATGAAACTTTAGGGAAATAGCTTTTATGTGCGAGAAAAGATAGTATGAAATTGGTAGCAATGGGTAGGACGTGTGTACACAAATAATGGGGGCAGTATGATGATGTGGCCGTTACAGTATGTGGCTGCAATCTGTGTCATGAGCCTTGATGCCAATCCACCATGAAGGACAATGAGCCAATCTCATATATGATACGGTCAATGGTTTGGCTCTAATACCCTGCCCTCGCAGTCCTAATGGTCTCTCTTCTCTACAGGGGGGATCATTTTACAGCCAATGCAGTATGTGGGTCGATGCATGGGATGAGTGTGTGGGATGGGGTCATGTTACCAATGACCACAGAACAGAGACAAGTCATCCAGACTCATACAGGCCAGGATCCAGACACATCCATAAATACGACCTGTGATACATCATGACTCCCATATTCAGCTCGTTGCCCCATAAACTCATCACTAAATGGGATATGGTGAATCATTGTCCGTAGTGTCAAAGCTTGTGCCAGGTTAGAGCATTTCATTCTGCTACAGTAAGGCACTTCCAGCGACCTGCTTGCTCTGCAGTAAAGACACAAAAAATAGGGGCAACAAACAGCCACAGCTGATTTCCACGGAGCACAATGCCTGTGCTAGAATGTGCTCTGTATTAAGGCCAGATTACCCATGACAACAAGCCTCTGGGGGACCCCTTGCATGGGAGCGCATTGTTCACACATTTTCACCCGGCCCCAAAAAAGCTGCCAGTCACATGACCTGTCCCCTCTAGGGTGGTGGCAGTCCCAGGATAGGCTGGCATAGGCCACTGTTCTGGGAGAGCCTGGCACAGGGCACTGCAATCAATTCTACTAACAGGCAGGGACTCTGACAAGGCCCAGCGCCATCTGTCTGAGCAAAACCATGGCCCCGCATCGCCACGCCACACTGGCACCCGGGCAAAAGCCCAAACTGGCACCCGCAAGACAAACAAGCCCCCTCAGACTCACACTCTGTCTCTCAGTCTGTCTCATTCTCTTTCTCCATGTCCCCCTCTTTCTCACCCACTGTCCATTTCCATCTCTCACTCTCTGGTTAATACACACACACACACACACAACACAAATCAGTATGTACATAACGACACCAACACCGACACCGACACATGCACCCACTCACCTGCACGCACGCGCGCACACACACACACACACACACACACACACACACACACACACACACACATACACACACACAGGTGGTAGATTGGTTGATTCCAGGATACACACACACACACACACACACACACACACACACACACACACACACACACACACACATGCACACACACACACACACACACACACACACACAGGTGCTATCTTGATAGATTCCAAGACAGGCACCACACTGAGGTATTAATGACTAACACTAAGCCGTTGGGCAGGATATGCAGAGCTTTGAAACAACCATAGTAAAAAAAATCCCTGACAGGAGTTCAAAAGAACAGATATATATATAAAGCTACATACATCATCTGAGACATCTGAGGGAAAAAAATCACACAGCATCGCTAAAGATCCTCATTATTATGCAAATGCCATTTTATTCCATTTTATCTCTCACTGGCCCATATGTGCAATAAGTCAGGAGACACAGAGAGGGGCCCATGCTGGGCAGCCAGCCACATGGAAATACCTCCATCTGGGGTGCCCAGTGTGTATGTGAGTGTGTGTGTGTGTGTGTGTGTGTGTGTGTGTGTGTGTGTGTGTGTGTGTGTGTGCGTGTGTGTACACCCTGGTACCTGTCTCCAATTCACCAGGGGTCCTCTCAGTGCCAGCCCTCATGCCACAGTCAGTGGGATGAGCACTGATCCCAGCGGGAAGCTTCACTGACCCACGGGAGAGGACATGACTGGAATACTGGCAAGTATTGGTCCGCGCTGACCCAGAGATAGGGGGCAGTGGGCCTACGGAGGGGTCCCAGTCACCCGGATAGAGGGGTCCTGACAGGGCCACTGCGGTGTCAAAGACTCGAGGTCGTGGATAATGGGGCCATGATGGGGCTCATAACTGCTCTTGTTATTGCCTCATTAGTTTGAGGCAAAAATGGGTAAATAAAAGCTGTGATCATTTCCCATAATCACGACATAAAAAAGCTGGAGGCATTTCACACACCGCATGAAACAAAATGAAAACAACACAATTAAGTGTAAAGGGAAGTGAAAGCTGTATGTTGTCACTCTTTGAGTTGACCGTTTTTCCTGATTTTCATCTCTGATTATGTCTAATAGAATAACAGATCGTATCCCTATCTAAAAATGACTAAAGATTGTTGAGAAAAGTTATATTCATGCAACGTTAGATTTTCTGAGAATTATGGCTTTGAAAGCTGTTCTTCAATGGCATTTCATTTGCCAATCTCTTTCAACTCTAGTTATGGTCAGTGTAAACTAGATGGGAATCGTGTTATCCCAGACTTTAAAGGTTTAACTGTATCACACAGTATGTGAAGTTAATTTGAAAGGAAATCAGCACTCTGAACAGTCATAATTAATCAGAATGTTTGGATAAATAATCAAAAGGACTGATGAACACTATAAGCTGTCAAGCCAGCTACTCTTCTATTTCTTAAAGTGATGTTCCACTTCTTTTAAATATGTTCTTGGTTTGGCCCTGACCCCAGCTGTAGTTGATAGCCCAGACAGTTTTTACTTACATATGTTTCTTCCATAGATACTGAGCAGCCTTATTTTGGGCACCATAGAGCCCCATTTATTCTGTAAATATGTACAAAACATCTAAGACAAAGTCTTCAGAGAGGGATTCCGTCATAATAGCAGTGTCTGCAAGGTGTTTGGACACATTTCCAGAATGAATATGACTACTCAGTGTCTATGGAAGCAACATACAGTATTTAACTAGCCTATCTACAGCCAAGGGCAGCACCAAACCAGGAAAACATGTTCAAGAAGTGGAACATCCCATTAAAAGATCTAGCGACCCCCCTCCCCCAACACAGCCTGCAGTAACTGCGTGGGCAGAGACAAGCTCATCCCACACACACACACACACACACACACGCACACGCACACGCACACGCACACGCACACACACACACACACACACACACCCACATATACACCCACATATACACCCACACACACACACACACACACACACACACACACACACACAAACACACACACAAACATACACACCATATGAATAATGCATAAAAAAACAGAGCACACATGATATACTATGGATTCTAGTATCCTTGCACTGTACACAGCACAGTGGAGAATGCACATGGGAAAAAAACCTAATGTAGAGCAACTCAGCCTGGAGTCAAGACTGAAAATAAAAAGGAGGCGGCCTACTGCTCAGGCCTACTGAGAAAGGACCGGAGAAATCAATAGCTGCAGATCATGTAGCATACAAATCAAAAATAACAAATCGTGCGAACGCTGTCTGAACCTGCTCTCCAAAGACAAGGGTCTGGTGTGAGAAGAGAATATGCTTCCATCGTTATCAGTGAATGAGATGAGTCAAAGACCAAGCACTACCTCCTGCACCACACAGTCCTTCTACCACTGGAATAGAAGAAACATTACATCATACTGTATCAAACGAGCCTTGACAAAAGAGACAGAGTGAAGCATTACTAAAGTGGCCAATTAAAAGTGAATCTTCCATACATAATTCATTAGGTCAATTGGCCTAGACTTGACAAGGCATCAACTGCATTCTTCTCGTTTTCCGCAGAGAATGTTTTGCATCTCTGAATAGTCACAGGGCTCTTCTCAAGGAGAGAAATGTTTGAGGGCTTAAGGGAGAAACAGAAGATACAGCTTTGTGCGTTAGCAAAATTAGTTCATCATCTTCTTTCCAGTCACATTTTGTTAAGACCAACCCAACCTGGGGGACAGCAGTGAGTCATTGTAAAGCGGCAAAAGCAGACTGAATATCAGTTCACCAAGCAGAGGCCACGTTGGGACATGAAATAATACACCACTGCCATTTCCACAAACAAATGCAGAAAATCCAGAGTTCACTGAACAGAAGGAGGGTATCATCATATAAACCACCGCTCCTTCTGCTGTGGGCCATAGGCACACTCTGGAAATGTAGATTTCCCATAACAAAAGGCCACCCTGCATCATAAAATCACTTCCCCGTCATTCCATCTGCAGGCCAAAGAAAGAACGCTGAAAGTCTAGGGTTCACATATTACTTTTCATCTCGCTTAAATGTAGTGACACACAGAGTCTTCACCTCCCCACTTCCCACCTGTCAATCATCTCCACAGCAGCAAAATAAAGCCCTGTGCCGGTACAGCCTGTCACCCTGTCACTCAAATTCATTCTAACAAGCAGAGAAGAAGAAAAAAAAGGGAAAAAAAACTCCCCGCCACCATTCAGGTGGAGCTGGGGAGGGCTTCCTCTGTCTCTCCCGATTCCTTTCTCATCCATCATTTTATGTGGGCCTTCTCTGTAATCTCCCTGAAGTGAAAATCACATTTTAATTAGGTCTATCGTTGGTTAGTGGTTCATCTTCCCGTCTCCCAGTGCTACGTGTTCACCCTGTGGGCTTTGCATCCCTGTCAGAGCCTCTCAGCCCCAGTTCTCTGTCAGGATCGAACAGCTCCCTCACCTCTCTCGTCTTTCCACTCTTTAACCGCTTCAGCTCCCATCAGAATCCTGTCCTCCTGCCATTGACAACAAAGCAAACCTGCCTAACAAAGTCCTTGGTTCCATAAAAGGAAGTTTTTGGTTTTTAATGCTCAGTCAATGCTTGAAAAGATCCCCCCCAAAAAAACAACACAACAACAGAAAAAGGAAAAGAGACATGCATGCATAATAGATCACACGTGAGGGAAGTGCACCAGCATATGAATGCACAAACAGGAGCCGGGCTCCACCTGTTAGCCTATCACTCATTTTCTTCCCCAACGCAGAGCGTTCCCGGGTGGAGCTGACATTTGAGTCCCTAACGCTCTTTCTCTTTCCCCCTGTCTGCTGCTGTGCTGCTGACAGCCACTCCCTACATGGGGCGAGCGAGTCTAAGGATGAGATCCACGGGAAGCCATGTTTTATTGAGATAAAAAGAAAGCAAGAGCCTCCGTATTCAGGATCACAAAGATGAAATGGAATGTTACACATGAAACCGATATAATGAGTGAAAGGCAGATTGTGTGGAGGGAAAAAGTACGGCCCAGCCAAATTCACGAAAGCAGCGCTGTCTGTATGCTGGCTCGATACGCACCCATGATTTACAGTAGTGTGGTCCAGGACTAGCAATGCTTTATGTTCAGTAGCTTAAGGACCTACAGTTCTTATTATAGGTGCATGGATCATCGTAATGGGGGTTATGGCTCTTATAGCTTTTTAAGTCTTGTTTTTTTCTTTTTCTTCCCAGTGGACTTAGACTTCAGTCTATTCGAATATTGCTTGGCTTAAGGATGTATGATTGTGGATTGGGTACTGTACATAGCTATGGGAGTGCATGGCTCTTGCACACCTAAGCTGCAATATGCCTTGGCTGCAGAGAGGAGGAAAATGTTTATGGCAACACACACTGGTGTCTGCACAGATGTCACTGTGCAGATTTATTCGGAGGCCAAATGCTCCATTAGTTGGGGGTTTTTAATTAGTGCACTTGTGTGAGAGGGTCATTAAGAATGACTTAGAGCTCCAACAGAGACACTGCTGACTCCTCCCCTGTCAACACGCACGCACACACGCGCACACACACACACACACACACACACACACACACACACACACACACACACACACACACACACACACACACACAAACAGTGTGCTGCTCCAGCCACAACACAATACAGCAAAACAACACAGCAAACATGTCAACATAATGTCTGCAACTACAACACATGTCAATGTCACAAACACTGCAGCATTTCCACCCTCAAACAAACACACAGCACAAACAAATCTCCCACTCATGTCACCGTCTCCTACATCACACACACAACGACAAGCAAGACATATTCACAGAATGCTGGAGCCTCCTACCGTTTTCAGGGTGCTCCATCTCACCGATGCTGCCATCCGGGGTGGTCCTCTCGTAATGGTCCTCGGGCAGGGTCAGGGGCCCGATACGGGGGCCGGACGATGACTTGCTGCTGGGGGTCTCCGACTCCTCCAAACCGCTGTCATAGTAACTGTGCTGAGAGGCATCCTGCAGATCCTGCACCGGATTGGCTGTGGAGAAGGTCACTCGCCGATGGGGATGCTGAAACCATGAAAGAACTCCATTAGCAGAGTGCCATCAACATAACAGTCTCACAAAGGCATTATGAATAGAGGAGCATATGGTCAATGATTTCAGAGCATAAACCCCTAAATAAAGAGTTGACTGTATTGGCTGTAATAGAGATGAGAGCAGGGGGGAATTTCCCCTACTAGATATCAGTTTACTAATGGCTCCTCGCCATCTATAACAATGGAAAAATGACTGCTCATGGCTCACACACAATCACACACTCTGCCGTCGCCCTGTTCCCGCCACACACACGCACACACACACACACACACACACACACACACACACACACACACACACACACACACACACACACACACACGCACCCCTCGTAAACTGTAGGAAACCACTGATACAGCAGAAAAGGCCTTATTCCCTATTCTCTGCTGCTGAGAGAAGAAGGAGATCGATAACAGAGGTCTGTCCACTCTCTGGCAACAGATCCATTCTAGCTGGGATTGGAACCATTATCACAGCCATTTTAGCACATGTACACAAGCCATTCCAAGATGCTTTTAGAGCACACATTAGAGCCATCAACATTGTGTCGTTAATAATCGGGCCTATTTGGACCACTAATGCTGACAGGATGCGTATGTATTCATCTCTTAGCATTAATTTACTCTTTCTCAGCTCTGTTTCATCGTTCTGTCCTTCACTCACTTACAATCAGCACTTCCTATGCACATTTGTACTTTTAGTGAGTCTCATCCATCAATTCAAAGGAGTCTTTGTACATATAAAAGCCCCCCCCCCCCCCCTCTCTCTCTCTCTCTCTGTGGGTGAGTGTTTGCGGGGGTGTGGTAGTGTGTGAGAGAGCATGTCTGTCTTAGGGCGCAATCAATCTTTAATGCGTTCCCTCCGTTAATTACACTCTTTGATCTGTAATAGGAACATGCTCACCGTATTTCTCCTGGAACATAAATGTAAATGTAAGTGGCATTGTTTTATCTACTGTAAGAAATGTGCTCACCAGCCTTTGAGAAGAATTCTAAGTGCAATTGCTTGATCTGCTGTAAGGAAGAATACAATGTTTACTCAATACCCAATGAAGAATGCAAATTGCATTGTTTGATCTCTGTTGAGTCCCAGTGTGCTATACGTGTCATGTACGCTGGGACTCAGCAGACAATGCACTTAGTATAAAGCCCTTTTTATTTGGGCCAAGAGTTAGCATCGCTATTGTGATATTTCAATCAAGCAGGTTATTGCTTTACATGGACAGTCCAGTAATGGTATTCTCAAGGAGAGCTCTGAGAATATGATTAAAGGTCTCCAAGGCAGACACATTACTATTTAAATGTAAGGGGGCATTTAGTTGTTTAAATATGGATTCTTGCTTAAACTGCTCCTCTAGGCATGGCTCCAGAGAGTCAGCATTTTGCCTCAATATGGGAGCTGAGGCTGCGCAGATGGGAAATATATTCCCTTTTTAGTCAGAACACAACTCCATCAGGCCTTCAGGGGATGAATGGGGGAGTTGGGGGGGGTTGTGTGGGGTTCAGCAGGAGAGGGGGCATTGGGCTGGCAGATAGGGTCAAAGCTGGAGGCTAGAGGGGGCGAGGAAGAAAATAGATTCTGGGGGAGAGAACTGGACTCTGGGCTGGAAGCTCTTGAGTTAGAGCTGGGGGCGGGGCAGAAACACATTGAGAAAGGACTACATACTGATCTGCATTCCTGATAGATCTGATCAATGTCAAACGCAATGATGATGTAAATGCAAGAGAACATATGCAGATTGGATGATTCGTAATGAGATATGAAGTCTGGGAAGGCATGTCTGGTATTGGATGTGAGTGTAACATCTTGAGCACACCATTCTATTCAATGTCACTTGTATGCAGTCCCTAGACTTATTAAAGGGATGTTCCACTTTTTTCAACATTCTTTCCTGGTTTGGCCCTGACCTTGGCTGTAGTTGATTAGCACAGACAGTTATTAGTTGCATATGTTGCTTCATAAGATTAGTCATGAGTAGTCATATTATGTGCCCCACAGGGCCCCATTTATTCCGGAAATGTGTCCAAAACATTTTGCTGACACTTCAGACTAATATTATGACAGAATCCTGCTCTGAAGACTTTGTATTTGTGTGTCTGCATTACATTTTTTAAGTCACTTTACTACACTGTAATCCACTTTAGCAATTTTTTTTACCGTGACATTGAAATGCAAAAGGGTATTACAGCATAACAAAGTGACTTTTCAGAATAATAATGCAGACAAAGTCTTCAGAGAGGGACTCTGTCAAAATATGAGTTAGATTGGTGGTGTTTTGAACATATTTCTAGGATGAATGGAGCCCTATTACTGCTCAGTATGTAAGGAAGCATCATATGTAACTAAAAACTGTCTGGGTTAATCAACTACAGTCAACGTCTGGGCCAAACCAGGAAAATGTTTTCAAGAAGTGGAACATCCATTTAAAGTGCACACGAGTGTAGACCAGGTCTAAGAATAGGCAAATGGGTATAGGGGTGGAGACCATAATGGTGGTTGCCTGATCAGGCACGGTTCACTTTCAATGATGCCCTGGAGCCAGTAACCAGTGCCCTGGAGCCAGCTACCTAGAATCAGACTGTTCTTCCCCACTTGAGGTGTGGTTTGTGGTGAGAAGTGCTCCCTTAATGGAAAGGAGAAAGATTCCTAGTTCAGAGTAAGGCAGAGAGGCCACCGGGAGAGCTTTTTTTGGTCTGAGAGTGATTCATTCACACCATTACTCCTGCATCCTGTCATATGAAACGGTGTGAACAGTGAGATTCGTCATTTGATGTGGCAGCTACATTCACACTCACTGGGCCTTGCTGCAGTAATGCATGGTTTCACTGTGACAACATTATGGCATTTCAAGGCCACTGCACCCGTTGTTAAGTGCATGATTTCCTGGGTATAAAAGGCGACTATCCCGTAGCCACAGACACAGTGAAGAGCATGTATTCACAGTGGGCCAGCAAAACACACTATGTAATGGTTTATTTATCGGCATAGACTGTAGATCTATTTTCTCCCTTTCTTTTCAAACATCATGTGAAGAAACACTTCTCTCCTACTCTCTCCTTCCAACGTCTAATCACTTCATCCTCTTCCAAACTCAAGCTGACCCCTGTACACTCTATCCCGGTCCCCGCCTGCTTGCCCATGTCGCCCCTCCACCCTCCCTCCTCCCCATCTTGTCCCCCAGTTTTCTGGTAGCTGTGTCTCTTTGATAAACCAAGACACTTTGAAGACTCTAGTTCCACACTGCTTGCCTCCAAGCTATTGCACCTAGGAAAAACAACTGGAAAGGAAAGGGGGAGGACAGAAAGAGAGAGAGAGAAGGAGGGGGGTGAGTGGAATGGAGGAGACGAGAGTGAAATGGAAAATAAAAACAGATCCGTATGCAATTCTTTTGCTTCTGCTTCACTTTCTATGATTTTATGCTTGCTGCATCTCCTCAGAGGTGCACTCCTTCATTGTCATATTTGTTCGTGTAGCTCATTTTTCCTGGGCTCTACATGCCTTCAGAGGAAGCGGCTCATTGATCCCCACGTACACGCCCAGAGTGCCGGAGCCAGAGCGTACTCACAAACGCTGTAACTAACTGTGAATGCAAGGGTTTACATAAAGGACCTATAACAAACTTGCAGAGAAAGTGTTTCTATACAGGGCCTCTAACTGCTGGAGTTTGAGTTAACAAGTATACACTATGGGGTGGTTTCCTGGTCATCCCGTCCTGGACTAAACCATGCATTGAATGGAGAATCTCAATTGTAGATGCTTTTTAGGCTAGGAGTATGGCTTAATCTAAGTTCTGGGAAACTGGCCCAACACATTTATCTGTAGGACACGAGTTAACAGTGTGTTTAACCTTAAAGGCCCACATTAGTCATTTTGACATGTTTTAGCTGATATATGACATCCTGGTGCTGAACGTTATTGAGCAATGATTCGTGTCCGGAAATTGTATATACTGTATATCTTGCTGTACCTGGCATTACTTTAAACATGCTGGTGTTGTGTGAGATGCAGAGTGACACCCAGCGCCAGTCTCCCCTTTAGCTACTGTAAAAGAAAATAGTTCATCAAATTAATCTCCAGTCCACCTGCCTCAGCAGGTCCTTGACCCTCTGGTGTGTGATCAGAACTACAATATGTCCCAAGCATCTCACAGATTTGAAAGTTGCAGTTTTGATAGGTGGTGAATCAGTTTGAAAATGGACAAATTGGGTAAACTAGGCCTCTCTCTATAACGCTAGACTAAAAGATAAATTTCCTGCCGGTGCAAAAAGGATGTAAGTTTGGCAATTTGTGTCAGCTGTAACAGGTGAAATTACCACTGTCTCAACTGCACTCAGTTGGGTGGAGTAGTGGTAAAATAGGTGTGTTCACGACAATAAGCAAGTCAAGTGCCATCAGTTCTGGCCTTGAAAAAAGCACAAATATTTCAGACACACCCCCTAGTGCCACCGCCGGTGCCCCTGCCATTGGCCCCTGCCATTGGCCCCGTCAGTGTTTGCGCTAAGACTGGTTTTCATGCCGTTGAAGTAGAAACCTTACTCTTATTGATTGTTGCTGCTAGACCATTTGCCCCTATATCTTTCTAAAATCCCAAACTCTGTTTGTCATTACTACCCCCCATCACCCCCCCCCCCCCCCCACGCCCTTTCTCTCTCTGTCTCTGCAATGCTCCTTGAATTTCTCTCTACCTCTCTGCAAAATCCTACTTTCTCTCCATCTCTCTGTGCCTCGCCATCTCTATCTCCCCTTTGTCTCGGTCTCAATCTCCTCCTGCACTGCTCTCTCTCCCTCCATCTTGCTCCATGTATCTCCCCTTCTGTCTCTGTCTCTCTGTCACTCTCCCTCTCTTTGGCAGAGTAGCTTGCCATTGGGATTTAGAGGAAATTGAATTGAATTATGAAGGAATTTCTCTGCAGTACGATTGGCATCATTTCCCCCCTCACAATAGAACATCATTCTCATATCTCTCGGTGTGGGGAAATGAAAATAGGCCGTGCACCATTCTTTCTCTCATCCTTTTAAATTGAATTTTTCATATCACAGGGCCACTGAGACATCTGCCGTTTTCTTTAAGATGAGCAGAAAACCCATTTCATAACATCCGAAAGGCGCATAACTGTGATTCAATGGGAAAAGTCTGACTTCCAGCTCCATTGTATGGATTTCTTAACTCAGAGTGATAAAAGGGGCAACATAGATTCACTGCAACTTAAACAGGTGAGTGCATTCCACTGGTATGCACTGTATGTGTTTGGATTCACAGCTTATTCGGAGCACTCCATTATAACCTTAGTAGAGCTGAGTGTCTTGCTCCTGACCTCACTGCTCTCTCTCTCCCTCTCACCTTCCCGCCCTCTCTCTCTGGGGCTTATCGTCATCTGTGTCTTTGTATTATTTTGTACTGTACTGTGTGTACAAATAACAAAAGGCATAGGGTCACTTTCAATTTCCATTCCTTTTTACTTTAGGAGACCTACGGCTGCATTTACAAACAGGGGAGGCTTGTACAGCTGGAATAAATAATATCAGCATACTAATCACAATGAACAGCTACCTTAGTATAAAAAGCTGAACAATGATTCACATTATCTAAAATATCAGTGCCATGCCAAGAACTACAGCGCAAAACATGAAAAATAGTTCACGGCTCTAGGCATGCAAATATCAGCCAGCTAGGAGAGAGAGAGAGAGAGAGAGAGACCGAGAGAGAGAATGAGAGAGAGAGAGAGAGAATGAGAGAATGAGAGAACAAAAGAGAGAACGAGAGAGAATGAGAGAGAGAAGAGAGTAGAGGAATGACAGAGAGTGAGGAGGAGGAAGACAGAGAGAGAGAGAGAGAGAAAGAGAGAGAGAGAGAGAGGGGTGGGGGCTTGGGAAGAGAGAGATGGGGAGGGAGGGGGGGGGGCTGTGAATGAGAGAGCCAGACACAAGTGAGATTAATCCTCAATATTCTCTCCCTAGTGTGTACCTTATTCCCTCTCAAACTTCCCTTTTTCAGAGTTAATATCTCTATTCCTACAGCATCTGGCTGGGAGGCATGCATGGAGCTCCAATTGCTTAAAAGAAGTGGAACATAATGGGATTGTGGAGTGAGATGACAAAGCCTTCAAGCATGCTTAAGACTTTTTTTCCACGCTTCCTCGGGTATTGTCTTTTTTTCTCTTTTGGGTATCTCTATTAATAGCCTCTCATGGTCTTGCTCATCTCCATCGGTTAGCCTGCATCCACAATGTTCTGATTGACGAGTCGTTCCATGAGCCAGAGGATCTTGGAAATGCATCTGCATCTAATTCCTGCACTCTAAGTAATCCTTTAGATGCAACTTGATGGGCATCCCACATGTCCCTTCATCTTATCAAATCAAGGAACTGATGACATTAAAAAATCATGCTTAATTGGATTCGGAGCTGGCTTTTTCATCTCTAGCTACAAGCACCCTGCCGCTGCCAAAGCAGTGGGACATGGTACTCTTCATTGATCTATCTCAGCAGACCTAGCGATTCAGCAGGCCCCTAACACAGTGCAACGAGGCAGAAAAACGACATACCAAAAATCATCAGATCAAGAGATTATTCTATCTGTGCGAGCTGTTCTGTGTGACTCTGGCCTCTCAATCACCAGGCTAGGCAGACGTTGAATCTAGTTTGAGAGGAGTATCAAAGGTATATCAAAGGCTAAAACGTATCAAAGCTTTGAAAATGAAAAGCCAGATTGCCCATATTCCACCAACGTTTATCCAGCGAGACACAGGTTCTGAGAAAGATGCCAAGCTAATGAATCTGCAACTCTCTCCACTTAATGGAGGCTGATTAGTGATCGATGGTGAGAGACATGGCTGCAGACAGGGACGGTAGGCTACATCGTGAAGGAAGAGGTTTGGTGAGGAAAAACACAGGTCAACGCTGAAAACCACTGTCGTAAGTGAGAATCAAACTATCTTGTGAAGCCTGGTAATCAGAATGCATTGATCCGGCATTTCCAATTAAGTGGGAATGCATGTCGGGGTGAAAAGTTTGGGGGAGAGCTCACTCATGTGCTTGGGTGTGTAGTGTCCATTAAAGCTATTGAGTTGAGGGCTTTGTAATTACTGAAGGAAACCATGCTTTCTCTCTCTAATCAGAGGTGAAGAGGAGTCCTCCCTGATCATGGCGACAGGCTGAAACGCGTTGGTTTAACAAGAAGCATGTTCATCATGCTCCATTGTCCTCCCACAGCTGCTGAATTTTCTCATCACCTCAGTTTGCTGCTCAATTCAAGCACCTTGGTTGGAGGGCAAGGTAGCAGCAGAGTTCCTTTCCCATTCTCTCTAATCATAAAACAGATACCGTATGCTTTTCTTCGAGCAAAATCTTCAAGATAGGAAACTAAAAACTAAACAGATACAGTTCCTTGTATGAAAACAAAGGGAGCAATACTTTAAGCAATATCCTGACATCCTGGCAAGGTTACAGTATGTTTGTCACAATAACGAAGAAGAGTTCAGGATAATGCTGTAAAATAAAGACTTGATAGCATTGACATAGATCTAGCATGAAACTGATGGCAGATATGATTCAATTAGAGCTGAAATAATTATAGCGTGCTCTACACTGGACCAAGTCCCACAGCACAATAGCTGGCATAAATATTCTTGCCCAATGTCCCTTCAGAGCTCATTTGAGTCATATTTGACATATTCATGGCTCATCATATCAAAAATCGGTCATCACAGGACGAGCACCATGAACCCTATAAGTACTGTGGGCAATTCTGTCAACTCCTGTTATAAAAACCCAGCTGACGCATTTGGAAGAGGAGAAACATTCACTTTTTGACATCCGTACTGTTATATTTGTGGGAAGCCAGGTTCTTCAGTCTGAGTGTTTAGTGGGGTCAAGTCGTGACAGTGTGAGACTTGAGCGAGTGCTTCTGAGAGCTGAAAACCTGCCACAGTATCGAGGAGAGTTGAAGCTCACAGGGGCAATCAGAAGTCAAAAGTGGTGTTCTTGAGGTAAATGTGCTCTGGAAGAAAACAACATAGGACATTCTCTCGTACGTCGGGACATTTATCCACCCAATTGTTATCCACCCAAGGTCGATGTAGATTTACAAGTGTGAGATAAGGTTGCAGTGCAAATTACCACTATCATGTCCAATTATCCGCACCTTTAAATAAACATTAGGGACACGATCACTTGATTGTAAAACTGTGAAAATATAGTCCCCTAACTCTAGACATTGGAGGGCATTTGGCACCTTCTTAAAGAGACATTATCATTGTGGTTATCAGTGAAGTTATCATTGTGCTTGTTCCTCAATAGAGCTGCACTGCAACAACAGCGGTACAATGGTTTTACAGTGTCAAAGTAAAACATCCCTGTAACCCACAGGCTACATGGATTTAATGTTACACTGCGGGAGTGCGTTGCAGTCAAGGCTTTAAATAATAACTATGGTGGGGGACAAGACTTAGGTAGAAAAAAATACTCTATTTTCTGCATGTTAATTACTGTCTTAGCAAAGCAAAATCTTTGCTGATACAGTCAGTAGAAGCAATTAGACAAAACAAGTAATTGTAACTATTTTTCCGTAATTTGTTTGCTGCAAAAGCTAGTGTGCCATCATGGTTATTTATCGGTCATCGTACTGTAGGATCTTATGAGATAACAGATACTGTATCATATGGGGGATGTAGAGATGGAGACATGTGATAGCATATGGCTGGTGTCCCTCCTTGCTTCTGAATTATTAATCAAGTCGTACTTACAGTTAAAACACATTCTATTTCTGTATATGTGACCACTAATGGCTTGGGTGATGAATTACACATCAAAAAAGGGCCCCCACATGTATACACACACATATATACACACACACACACACACACACACACACACACACACACACACACACACACACACACACACACACACACACACACACACACACACACACACACCTGTCTTATAGCCCTGTTTACTTCACACAGAACAATACAAAGTGTTTACTCAAAGTACCCAAATGAGACATTGATTGAAGATGGATTCATCTTCAGTGCCCAACCAACTCAACAGAGCTTCTCAATCACACAAATGCATGATTAATACATCAAACAGCATCAGCTCCCCCCTCCCCCTCTCACTCATTCACACACACAGACACACAGACACACACACAAACACACACACACACACACAAACACACACACACACACACACACACACACACACTCACACACACCCACACACACACACACACACACACACACTCACTGTAACCCACATGCACACGGGGATAAACATGGACACACACATACTGTACACTCTGCCCCCTCCCTCATGGTTAATACATCAAACAGCATTAGCTTCCTGGATTGCTAAAGCTTAGACAGACAGGATTCTGACAGCCTATGATTCCTCACTCACTGCCTCCGCCTCCAGCCTCACCAGCTTCTCTATTCCCTATGAAGTCTGTCTGGGTGGTTACAGAACACGCTGCCAGAGTAGATTCACTTACGTATTACCTTTTCTTTTGTAAGCTTGTATAATGTCATGTTAGAAAGCAATCCCTACAACAAGATGACAGTGGTGAAAAGCTTTATGTACTGTACGCTCAGAAGACACAACAATCAATAAACACAAACATTGATCAACACCTCTTTATCTCTAAGAATACTACAGTAGGTCCTTTTTTTGGATATTTTGATATTTATAACCATGTATGAACACCCTGAGGTGGTGTCGTACCATCAAGTCTTGGGAATGAAAATCAACAACCCGTCAAAACACCCTTACCAACAAATAACAAAAGCCTGCCCTCCACAATTAGAGCGCTGTTTTATTCGTTAACCATTTGTATAGAGCGCTGATGAATAAGGTCTCCTCTGAAAACAGACCAGTGAATGGATAGAGCAGGTGGCCCATTGGATCCCGTCCTAATAAATTGGACACTCATTAGTTTATCAAGAGAATAAAATGCTTTATAATTACCAAGGGTACTCCACAGCCTGTTTTCCATATGAAAAAAAATGCTGGCCTAAGTGGCTCTCCATTGAATGTTATAATGCTTTCATTACGCTATTGAATTAAACTATTGGATTTTAAACAGTGGTGTTGTACACTTTATATGGCCGCATGTATTAAGCAACAAAAAGACGCTGCCTTTAGTCTTCGCTTTGATGCATGTCAACCCCATAGCGAAGTATAATTGTGTCTGTGTTCATACTGCTCACAAATCATCAGTGCCGATGAACGCTTTTCCACATCAAATGGAGGAATAAAAAGCGCCAAGTCTCCATCTGGCTGCTTTCCCTCATGTGTATTAGAAAAGAGTACCTGGATACTATGAAGTCCTAAATGCGCTTTGACAATCTGAAGCCCAATTATTATGCCAACTTAACATTAGCATTGACACGCCACTATCTGGAGACTGGAGTGGTGCTATCTTCAATTACCTGATCATTTTCAGAGTGAGCAGGTAATCCGTGAAATAGCCTGTGAGGCAGCAAGGACAGAGATGCAACGTCTGTCTCATCTTTTTTTTTTACTCTAAGGACATTTCATTAACTTAAACCCCCAGTTCAGAAGTTGCAACGCTAAGACACTTAGCCGATGGATTTACGTTTGTTTGAAAGGTATCCTAGGAGCATTACGCCGGTCCAAGTGATGTCAGAGTGAAAGGAGGGAGAGCTGCCTATGTTAAAGGTAGATTCCGATACCTTAAGCCAAGGCTGGCGGTGGCTATGGGCAGGGGTGGGCTGAGCCCACCCAAACGGGCGTCTTGCCCCGGCGGTGCCTATGGGCAGAGCCCACCCATTGAAAAGTTAAGAAATTTTTTTGTCTCTGAATTGTTGATATTCCGGGGGCGTGTTTGAATGTTTAATCTCATATTTGTATTCACAAATTCACAGGCCCATACACAATGTCAATCTATTTAGCACTGCCCATAGCCACCGCCGGCCTTGCTACCCCCCACCTAACACCCCCCCCCCCCCCCCCCCCCCCCCCCCAAACCAAGGTGTTGGTTCTGGCGCCGGGCCTGCCTTAAGCGTGGAAAGACTAAAATGGATGTGATCTGCTATACTGCAAATCCTAAAAAAGAGGATGGAGAAGCTTTAAAATCCCATTTACAGCGCAGGAGCAGCAGCTTTCCACTGCAGAGGATGCACGTAAATAAAGATCATGGTGTCGGACCACCCGGTGCATCAGCACATTGAGAAGACTAGGTTTCCAAGCAGTCGGCGGCAACCATGCCGATGGATGTCTTTACTGCGTAAGTCATTCACACTGTGTCACTGCAAACTAAAAGGGCTTGGTTCACATCAGCTTGCATTGCACTCACTCTTAATAACAGGACAATTTTTGAAAACAACGAGGGCCAATTTAACTGAACTCCGGCTACTTGAATTCCACAGAAATCTCCCCAGTCATTTAGCCTGCCATTGTCTCTTTATGGGGAAGGAAATAGAGGCTAGGATATCACTCTGGGACGATTTGGAATCCACTCAACTGACACAAAAGTGGCTCAAAATGTGCGAATGTATGGATTTCTGGAAGTGATAGTGTGTCGGTGTGTGTGTGTGCGTGCGTGTGTGTATGCATGCATGTTCAGTTTATCCGACTGTATATGTAACAATGTTTGATTTACTCTTAGAGCTATGTCTAGATGAACAATTTAGCAAACTGCGTACATATGAGCACATACAGAAATAAGATGTGTATATATATATATATATATATATATTGTTTGAATATAATACTT
Organism: Argentina silus; assembly: GCF_951799395.1. Classification (NCBI taxonomy): domain Eukaryota; kingdom Metazoa; phylum Chordata; class Actinopteri; order Argentiniformes; family Argentinidae; genus Argentina; species Argentina silus. The sequence goes on along the minus strand of NC_139656.1, from coordinate 24,454,810 downwards.
AACTCAACTTCAGCTACATTAAAACTGACATTATACCCCATTTTCTGGTAGAAACACAAAGAGACAAATTGGACATTCAAACACAGCAGGATGTTCCTAACAGCCTGCAGTACAGTAACTGCGTGGGCAGAGACAAGCTCATCGCACACACACACACACGTACACATGCACACACGTACACATGCACACACACACACACACACACACACACACACACACACACGACACAATGCACACACACCGACACAAGACACACAATACACACACAGACACAAACACGACACACACGCACACGCAGACACACACACACGCACACGCAGACACACACACACAATAACTGCTGAGGTTATAGGAAGGTTGCTTGGTTTTATTGACTCTTGTTTGAAAACTAGAGACCTTTTTTCACAGTCCCAAGATATTCTCCCAGAGGCCTCTACAAGAAACACTTTAAAACATATAGAACAACTTAAATAGGATGTTGTCGATTAGCACAGTTGGCTTATTCCAGTATTTACAGCAGCTTCCTTTTAGCATAGCATCTCCTTTCGTTTTCTTAGCAAACTACCACTTTAAGAAAGGAGGCTCTATGACATTTTTGGAGCTGTTTTTCCCAATCACCCTGACATCTGCCTTCACCATAAACACATAAGAAAGACATGTGAGACACAACTCCTAACACGCTGCAAGAGTTCATATCAAAGAGCCCCACATTAACTTGTCAGAAGGAAAATAAATAATAAAATGAAGTCAAGAAACACATCCCACATCAGCTAGCGTGGCTCAGCTTTGATCCACTTCATCAAATATAGAGCATGTTGTTCCTACTATTGAAATAAAGTTTCAGCTAACTCCATTATATGGATGACAATTCTGAAAATACCACAAACAACCAACTGCTTTTAAATAATTTCTTTTGAATCTAATTTTGATTTACTGCCATTGTAATTTGAACATTTCTAAACAAATAAACTGCCATGGTTCGGTGGAGAGCTGCCATATTTGCTCGAGATAATGAAGAACCACTTGAGAAATGCTGCCAATGTGTTCTTCTTTTTTCAAACATTGGTGGAGTGAAAAATGCCTCTATTTCCCTGCTGGCATTTTACTGGCATTTTGATGTGAGGGTGTCTGGAGTGTCCCCAGGAGGGTCTGCAGAAACTCAATATAGACATTACAAGTAACGATTTCCCTGCACCAGATAACCATCCCATCCCTAACATCTCAGATCAATACCTACATCCAAATCCAGGTGACCATCTTGAATCAATAGGAAGAAATGAAATGTATGTACTTTACCATGTCATTATACTAACTCCTGCTCCTTTCATAAATAAGGAGAGCATTTCACTTCATTTCATGGTGCTGGCAGACACAGTGTGAATACTCCCATGTGGACTGAATCAGTGGGAGAGAGGTTCATTTTTGGACCTAATGCAGTGGTGGCAAGTTTTTCCTGGTCTATGCGGTAGGTTTGCAGGCTTTCTTCCCCACACCAGTGTGCTGGGTGACTCAGTGGCAGACGCTAGCAGCTTCCTGCTTTATTTATGAGAGCTGGTGGTTTTCTCCTGCGTCTCTCCCGGACCCAATGATTCATGAATGGGCTGGACAGGCCCAGCCGTGCAATAGTGTGGAGGTGCCACAATAGTATTCTACACAAGACTCAAACATTGACTCCCTCCCTTTTCTCTCATAACTTCCCTATGATACGAATGCCATTCCCAAACTGGTTAAACTCACCAACCTCTTAAATGGTACAGTTTTCAACGTTTCTTTGGGGGGAGATATGGCTTATCTTGAAAGCTATTTTCATGTGGTAATCCTCACTGGGAATGTACCAGCACCTATCTAGTGTTTTATTACAGGACTGCTCGGCCATGGCGGCCATGGTTGCTCTGCAGGGACAGAAGAGAGGATGGGGGGGGGGAAACACTAGACCTAATGGTGCTGCTGTATAATAGCCTTTGGGGGTTAAGATGAGAGCAGAAAAGGCAATAGACTGCTGCAGAGCTTTTAACAGTGGCTTTATCATTAAGATGAAAATTGAAGAAAAGGGGTGGAATAAGCCAAGCCAGCTAGACAGCAGAGCAACGTGGTTCCAGCTCCTTCTCATCATGACATCTTCATTTACAAAGCACACAGAATAATAAGAGTGTCTTTTCTTTCTTCTCCATCTGTCTCTCTCTCCATCTCTCTCTCTCTCCATCTCCATCTCTCTCTCCATCTCCATCTCTCCCTCTCTCTCTCTCTCTCTCTCTCTCTCTCTCTCTCTCTCTCTCTCTCTCTCTCTCTCTCTCCCTTCGCTCTCTCTGTCTAGCTCTCTAGCTCTCTGTCAATCACTGTCTGCTGGGTGGAAGACCATGTCCGACACGCTTCCATTAGTGGGGAGACTGTTCAATTACCTCAGCTCAAGATGTTTAAACCCTGCCAATTACTGATACATCTTCCCTTTAAATTATGCATACACAGAGCTGGTAAGGTTGTGTATAATGATTTTCTCCTTCTGACACCACAGTGTGTTCTACTGTGTCGGGATCAGTTCAAATGTAAGAAGGAGAAGTTCATGGATAGCTGCTGTCTGTTTCAGCTCACATGATGCACCAGTCCGATCTCTCAACCCCTGTGCCCCACTATGGACATATTTGACATACAATCCTGTACTTAAGCATCCAGCAGGCGTTGGCACTGGTTTGCTTGACATCACATTCAGTCTACACTTTCCTTCTGTGTGCTCTGAGAAAGCACCCCATCTCTTGCTCCCTGTATCCTAGCAACTCCCTCCATTTCAGACACCACTGAGGCATCTCTGATTCCTACTCACAAAGTTTGAGCAATTCTCTCTCTGGCCTCCGCTCCCCTTACCTATGAAGGTCAATTTGAGCCAATAATCTAAAAAAAAAAACACATCTGGCTCAGTACTCAAGCTAGCTGTGCTCTAAAGCCCATTGACTGTGTTTTGCATTGGCTAAAAAAGGTGAAGTGAAGTTGTGATTTTGCCTAGACAATCATATGAGGTGTCAAATGTGGTGAGGCATCATATTGTCCGATGCAAAACACTGTCAATGGGCTTTAGTGCACAGCTAGCTCTAGTACTGAGCCAAACATCACATCTGCTCCCCATCGAAACGTTGTAAATTTGCCTTCCTCTTATCCGACCTGTTAGGAATGTGCCGAAACTCGAAACCAATGAAAAGAGATACACAAACAAAGATTCGGACATGAAAGCAAAGGGGGAAAATGCAGCCAATATCTATTCTGATTAGATATTAGAATATATTAGATACTATTCAAACGATTTAAAAAAATGTACAGAGTTAATCACATGGTTTGCTGTGATTAATTACAAGTTAATCGGTCAAATTTAGCTCAAATTAAAGATGTTTTTTTTTATTGAAAAACAACATTACAGTGTAGATGTCATATACTGTAATGGGGGGGTGGGGGGGAACACAATCATCTTCATCAGATGTTTTTCATTAGCATCTTCTGAACCAATAACAAGTCAGCCAGATGTGATCAAATGATCTGTTCCTCTGTAACTGGTAAAATAAATCTACTCCCGTATATCCATGGTAACATAACATGACAAGCTACAATGGGGATGGGATGCATGGATCTTCTGAGCTTGGAGCTACAACAACAACAACAACAACAACAACACAAATCCAAAGGGAATAATGTTTCTGATTGAATTACTGTCCTATAGGAACTTGACTAACTGTCAAATCCATTCAGCCTATAAACATAACTAGGCCTATGTCCAAATGTAAGTAGTGGGACAAGTTAACCACGCTGGGCACAGACAGCGCACGCAATGTGTTTTCTGCTGCAAGACTACTGCCCTTTGACCATCTGCCCTGACCCACGCACAGCTTGTAAAGGTCTGTTTCCCTCCGAGACAGCCTCCCTGTTTGATGGTCGGTTTGAACAAGGTGCTGCAGAGAATCAGTGATCTACAAATCACCTGCTGCAGAAATAACCACAGATAGGTGATCAATATCAGCTAATCTGTGCAGTGCCTCGCTTAAAATCCATGCGCATGATCAGCAAAATTAAAACAGTGGTACTATGCAAGGTTCAAACAAGGAAAAAAAACAAAAAAAAAACGTTACGGAATTGTTTCAATCGCTTTCACTTTGACGGCCCTAATTCTGATACAGTATATAGAAATCGGATTATTTTATTCTCCAAAAATGTGTTGTTAACTAAAGCATTAGTTGATTAATTGTTTGATGAATCGATTAATCTGCACAGCCCTACTTACAATATTGTTTTCTTTGGCTACAATAGTTTATTTTTTGCTATTTTACTTGATATGATTGGCACAAATCTAACTCCATACCTAACCCGACCCGACCCTCTGATGAAGAGCGAGCTCTACTGTTCAACATGGGACCGTCTGTGCCGGTGTCTTTCTTCACCCTCCGCCCACTCACCAGTCCTTTGACTCTCCTCTTACACACATACACCTCTGGTGTTTACATACAGTATGCCTCTCTCTCTCTCTCTCTCTCTCTCTCTCTCTCTCTCTCTCTCTATGTGCTCTCAATACTGATTCCTTGGATCAACCCATAGCAAGATTTTCTCTTCTGTTTCTTCATAGATACAGTTGCTCTTGCTCTCATGCTCTGTACTTTCACTGTCTGCAGGTGAGATAGAGGTGAGGTGGTCTTAAAAAATGAAAAGGAAGTACAGTGCCATGTACTGAGTTCTCTGAAGGTAGCTTTTCTAAGCTGCCATAAACCACACTGCTGTCTGGTAAGCATTATTACTGGTGAAATCAAGGAGAATTAATTGAATTATGTTCAAGTCATCAGGGTCCCCCATAGGTAATTGTTTCTGAGTCAGTGATCGTGGCCAAAAGCGAGGCATGCAAGCTGAGATACAAACAAGCCCTCAGCTGGAGAAATAAATGCACATCGTCACAGAACCGTAATCAAGCAATGCACAAATAGCTATAATCAAATATGCCGGCTGTATCAAATGCACACACAGCTCTAGTGTGTGCACACTGAGCCATTATCAGATTCACAGATTGTTATCAAAAACACAAACCTAATGAAATAAACCAAATGCTATTATCAGATTCAGAGGTCTTGTAGGCTCATGCAGCCAGTCTACAATTTAACTTTGTCCAATACAAATTCACAAAGAAGAACCAAAACCAAACCAACAGGCAAACTCAACATGCAGGGCCATGATAACAGACACACTCTTTCCACGAAAGACAACGACATGCCCTAATACATAGGCTTTACCACATTTACTCAGAGTGAGGATCAAATACACACAGTTTAAACAAATTCACAGGGAACATTGATCAAAGACGCAGGCTTTATGAAGAGCAATAATCAAAAGCACAGGCTTATCACACACTCACAGGGCTATGATTAAAGACATGGGCTTATCAAGCACACATAGAAACCTCATCAAATGCACAGACTGTCAAACACAATCTGATACTTGACATCTGTGTGGCATTCTAATATGTTCCGTTTAGGTTTCTCAGCAGAGTTGCACTGTATGCTGTAACAATCAAAGAACAAAGAAAATGTGTTTATTCAGTTCCAGAATGTTCTAGATAAGAATAAATGAGACACCAATATCAGGGAGGAGTGGGATGGGCTTATCTAAATTCCTCTCATACTTTCCTTCACGGTTAGAGTACAACATCAATATTAAAGTTCAACATCAATATTATATGACCTATGTAAACAATAATTTTCACCATAGGGAGAAGCTATTGAAAACGATGAGATTGGCTTTGCTGGATGAAAATATCTCAGAACTTGTCAAAGAGATCACAGGCTTGCATATGGGGATAGGGGTGTCAAGTATGCATGTTTTGTTTAATTATGTGACAATTGTGTGCTAAATAAATCTCTACAGAAACAACAGGGATTCAACTGTCTGATTGATATGAACCGATAACACAGAAATGAAACCTGATATTTGGATTTTCTCTTTTCAAATAAGTAGTTCAAGGCTTTATTGACTAAATCATGTGTTGGGTATCTCTGAAAGAGCAGGTTCAAACTACTTGAAGTTGTATTATCAAGTGTGCAGTGGCAGATGTTTCACAAATAATCTCCTTAAAACAAGCATGCCCTGTTTTCTGAAAAGAGTTGCTTATTGTATTGGATGCTTGGCAAGTGTACACATGCTTCAGGATATATTTGAGGTCAGTAGGTCGGTCAGCTTCACAGATAAGTATTACTAGTGATTGCATCAGAGACACGGGGCTGGTAAACAGGTCTGGTAAACAGATCTTGAGAAGAATCTGGACACCACTAAGTGCTGCTGTATTTCTGACACCGTTTTTAAACACAACATATTTAATACTACACAATGAAGCAGCTGCAGTGCAGAGTCCATTCTCTGAAGCACAGTGGAAGAAGGGCAGCCGCCCTACCATAAGATGCCTCGCAGCTCAAGCGGTGTAGCCGTGGTGATGGCAGCGTGCAGGACAGGAGGCCTTAGAAACATCAGTGCTCCAGCTGTGATACGGATCCTTGAAGCGGCTGGAATCCAGGACAAGGGCTGTGCAGGCCCATTTGATCCCCAGCTGTGCTGCCATGGCAATGGCGGAATGCAGGACATGGGAAGTGCGCATGCATTTGAACCCCAGCTGTGCTGCCATGACAATACCGGAATTAAAGGAAGGCAAACACAGTTCTCCTTCAGCCCCAGCTGTGATGCTTTGTTGATACCAATATCGACATATAGAGTAGATAGGACACTTCTGGATGCAGCAGTGCTTCTAGCATCGGTAATAAGATGTAACATGGCCCACATACACTCACTGAACACTTTATTAGGACACCTGTACACCTTCTCATGGTGGAAGTGGTGGAATGGTGTGGGGAATGTTTTCTTGGCACACCGTTAATACCAATCAATCATCGCTTGAATGCCACAGCCTATTTGAGTATTGTTGCTGACCATGTGCATCCCTTCATGGCCACAATTTACCCATCCTCTAATGGCTACTTCCAGCATGATAATGCACCATGTCACAAACCAAAAGCCGTTTCAAACTGGTTTCATGAACATGACAATGAGTTCAGTGTTCTTCAGTGGCCTTCCCCAGTCACTGGATCTGAATCCAATAGAACACCTTTGGGATGTGGTAAAACGATAGATTCGCAGCTTGAAAGTGCACCTGAAAAATCTGCAGGAATTGCATGATGCAATCATGTCATCATGGACCAGAATCTCAAAGGATTGTTTCCAACATCTTGTGGAATCAATGCCATGAAGAATTGAGGCTTTAAAAGCAAAGGGAGGCCTTACCCAGTATTAGTATAGTGTTCCTAATAAAATGTATCTTATCGTGAAAGTGTCACATACAGTATAGCATCCTTCAAATACAATTTCGTTGAGTTAATGTGAAGTTTGGATGGGATATCATTCAAATGCTGCTAATCTAGATGATGGAACTCTGCAAGCACTTGGGTACAGAACAAAAGAAGTACAGCAATACTTGTCTCCTTCTGCATTTTCCTATCCTTGCTGGTTTTAAGATAACACTATAATAATAACTTTATTTGCCAAGTAAGAGCATCTTTATTCACTGATTTTGCAATTTTGATACCAACACTGCATCTATATGCTCTCCCCTGTGGCAAGTACAAGCACAATCGACCGAAAACAAAACACAAAACAAAACCCCAATTCTTTGGTTTTACTCATCGGGATGAAAATGTGCGGTGGTAAATATAACCCCTGAACCATCCAATCTGTTTGAATGAGTGATATGAACCCTGTCGGCATGTTGCACATTTTCTCCACCGACGGCTAAATGGTGTAATATGGCCTCCAGTCATGTATCAACAGAGGCAGACAATCATCTCAGTGGCTAATAATTAGCTTTATCACACAATGACATGGGTCACCCAGAAGGGCGCGATTCTATCTGTAGAACAATAGCAGACAATATGTTGCAGCTCAGTGAAAATCTCCAAAGGGGATTGGCTGCTTCATATAATATTTGTCAAATCCCAGGTGACATTTCATATGGCTGCAAATCAGAGACAATCCTTCCCAGGGTGAGCTCCTGCAGCTTCTGATAATCATTCTGTTGAGAACCCAAATCCCACAGTGCAATGCCTCAGTCTTCACGCTGTGCTTTGTTTACAATGACATTTATCAAAAAGGGAGGGGAGAGAGATACAAATCAGATTTCCTAATCAGAGTAGTAGTAGCTATGTAGTAATCTTAGCTAGTGGTAGCTAAGATTATGCTTTATATTCAGATGGGGCTGCAAATTGCCACCAAAAAAACAGAGTCCGAGGAAATTAGTGAATGGAGCGCTGTATGGTATTGACTGTTAACTGTAGAGAGAGGGAAGCAAATGCTTATTATGTTTTACTCCAGAGGTCTGAGGGAAGCAAAAATATTTGTCTGTACTGCAACTGTCTGGACAGTTGTACCTTGCTAAATTGCTCCAGAATGGATTAACAATGCGTGTGATATTTGTATTATTTGTCATACCTCTCATTACCCACAATGACACTCCATACTGTACAAGCACAGAGGAAGTGGTCCGTTAAATATACACATTTAATGTTTGTATAATCAGTAGTGGCTGTATTGAACATATGTTAAGTACACTACTTGTTATTCCAATTTCATTCTGGTTACAATATGTTTGTCCCCGTCTGATGGATTTGCATTAATCTTGTATGCACTGTATACCATTTCTTTATGCCCCCACGATTTGCATCACAATAAATTGTCCGTTGTGTGTGTATTTTGTTGCATTTATGAACTGGGTTGGTTGTGGAGCTCTTTTGCATGGTACAGTACAGTATACTTTAACTGCTCCACATGATCATTGTATTCTGAGCAATGAGAATTGAGTTGTGTAGGCCTCTTGCTATTGTATTGTGTAAGAATGTGTAGTGTTCAGCAGAATAGGCTAGCCTATTAGCAAGGGCATGGCGAGCGTGGGTGTGGGTGTGGGCTGACTAAGAGAGACAGCCTCACAGGGTATGAGGGTGGCCCTGGCCTGCTCCTCTCTCCCATATCAGGCTTCAGTCCAATACACAAAATAACAGGAGAGGAGGGGGGGGGGGGGGGGGGGGGGGGGGACAACAGCAAAGGAAGCCAAGCAATTAATTGTCTTCTCTGCCTGGCATCCCATTTCAACAGTCAAGTAAATAAAGTCTATTAGAGAAGCAGGACGATCATTAAACCTCAACAATAATCACAGATGAAATATCCCCTCATCCTCCCTTCAACTACTCTCTGTCCCTCCTGTTAAATGGCATTAGACTGTGACCATGCTATTGAATAACAATATAAGTTTTGATGTATCCCAAGCCAATCCTTACAGTTCTAATGTTACTGGCTCTGGGTATAAGGCTGAGCAAGCTGAAATCAGGAGCATGTTTTGTGCTGAAATAAATGCCTAATAAATTATATAATGTGCAGGGACCTTTTCCAAGACAAAAGCTCCTTGTGCTTAGACAGCAAGGAAGGAAATTAGAATGAGAGCAAGATAGAGGAGCAAGAGAGAGAGAGAGAGAGGTGGTAAAGAGGGGGGAGAATGTAGGACAGAGGGAAGTTAGAGGCAGCGAAAGAGCCGGGGAGGTGAGAATAAGGGAGACGGGGGCTGAGGTTGGGAGAGGAGAAGAGAGGAGAGAAAGAGAAGAGAGTAAGGGTGAGATTTGAGTTTGAGGGGGATGAAGCTGGCAGTTGGGGGAGAGGAGATGGTTCATTTGTCACTGTCAGATCGGTTTGCTTCTCCTTCATAACTGCGGAGGACAGGCTCTGCCCCGCGACCCCCCTCCTCCCCACTCCCCACCCACCCACCCACCCAGCACCACTACCACCACCACCCCACCGCCTGCCCCCTCTCCTTCCAAAACGGGAGATAAGGACCCCACCCCGAGCTACAGTACACTCTGCACGCACTGAATTCTCTCTGCATGCATGGATATACTGTACTCACACAGCGTAAACAGAATGTTATGCCCTGACAATAGCAAGGATGCAATAGTGTCGTTCCATGTGCAAAACATTCCTATCCCGAAAACATGTTAAAAGCTATTGGGATTTCATTTATAATATCAATTAAATATGTCATTTGCAAAATGATCAAACCGTGCTGTGTTTGTGTGTATTGTGTGTAAAGTATGTGCATATAATCTCATTATCCTATACAAAGCCCTCACTCCCTAATGGAAAAAGACAGACCCAGTTGCAGTGAATGTGAATGAGTGGACATTTTGCTTTGGTAGAGAGCGGTAATATGCTGTAAAAACTTGTGCGTGTTGCGTTTGCCCAGTGCACCCCTATGGCCCCCTTCCCTCCTCCCCATATGTATCTCTTGTCCAGGAGCAGAGTGGACGCTGATGTAGCACTCCTGGATGCATCGCAGGCAGAATTGGACAAACTCATTTATTGGCTGTGTGTCCACTGCGACCACCTCTATGTAATGAATGGTGTACGCTGCTTCCTCAGTGAAAAGCGCTCTGTCGAAGCAGAAAAAAAGACCTATTTGGCTCAGGAAGCATGGCGTAGCAGCAACCAGACTTATGACCTGAAGGCTGCAGGTCCATTCCCCAGTTGGGGACACTGCTGCATATCCTTGGGCTTGTGTAATTAACCTGAATTGTCTGCAGTATGCAGTCGACCATGTAATATGTAGAACTGTGAGATATCTCAGCTGCTTGGGATAAACTGCCCTGGATTAAGGAATGATAAGGATTCCATTGCTGAGCAATTAAACAATACGCAGTATTATTATGATCTTCATCATCATCATCAGCAGCAACAGCAGCATCTTCCTCATCCTCCTCCTCCTCCGCCACAGGGTAAATTTACAATAGAGGTTGTGGTGTTTCATTGTTATACTTTAGTGGTTAGGCTTTGAGCATGCCGTACAGCAAGGAGATCTCACTTCCAACAGATACTAAAAATTACCCCTCAACTTACCCCTGTCTCCTCATCACCTCACATGTTATTTATCCAATGTTCTCGCTTGTTTTAAACCATTTTAATTGAATTCCATAATGACAAGTGCTTTTAGACAGATCATTATCACTGGTATGCTTCTTCCATCTCTCTTTCAGAAGCAGAACACTCACTCTCTCTCTCTCTCTCTCTCTCTCTCTCTCTATCTATCTTTCACACTCACACTCACACACACACACTCTCTGTTTGCCCTGGTGTGTTTAAACACCCTAAAATCAGAGATACAACATCCTCTCAACATTCCTCAACAAATTTTTTGGATATGTCAATATGGTAGAGAAAGCTCCATATTGTGGAGATCATTTGTATTAACAATACAAACATTTTGCGAACTGCATCAAAAAACATTTCTAAACATGGCATACAAATAAGACTGAATCATTGAAAAATATTTTTGATTATGAAGAATTGAGGCAATGGCTATGATATCTAGGCTCAGTATTCTCGATAGATTTGAAGCCTGGCGCATACCAATTTGCAACAGTTTGCTTCAGATGGTTAATTAAGACTATGGTGGAACACATCCAAGACACCTGCATGCCTTGTGTGGACTTGTCTAAGAAATATTTGGTCTAAACCTTCGGGAAGAAGAAAGAATCATTCAGTTTCACCGTAGGCTAAACCAATTCAGAACCACACACATGCATCGTAAACCTGAAGAGATTGAAGCACATTAATATTCCTCAGCAGCAGCATTCAGCATGCACAATAAACTCTCCTTCACACTAAGAAACACAATTAAAAGCCTGGTCACATAGGCCATTAAAGCACACAATGCAAGGTTTTGTCTTCATCTATTCAGAGAATTTGTTTAATCTGTCATGCAGGAACATATTGAGTTCAACAAAGCTGCGTATGACTCTGATATAGGCAGAGCCATCGGAAACAATTCCCATTGTCATAGATGCCGAGTTCTCCCTCTCATCCCATTTTCGGAGATTTATGCAATTAAGCAATGTTCTTCTTCAGCGCCAACATGAAACAGCAGTGAACATCTTTTTGCAGCAACCCAAGAGCCAGCCGGGTTCAATATTCATGAAATATTCTAATATCCTTGGTCCCTAGTGGGACAAAGTCACAGAGAGAAATAATGATCACTTCTCATGTCAGCCAGCATTGGTCAGCAGGGGAAATGGAATTATGCAATAACTTATTTCAGGGCTTTTGGGGGATTTTGGAAAGTGGATTATTATCCAAAGCATTGCACTACATAGTCTCCTAATTAAGTCGTGTACCTATACACGATAGTACACATTCCCAATTGCGTGTCCTGGTTAGCGCTTTAGAGACATTTTTGGACATTACGTAAAAAACATCACACGATGGTAAGTGAATTTGCGTGAGTCACGTAAGACGTTAATCTTTATTAACTCTGAATTGCATGCCGGTAAGGCAGTATTAGGCATTAACTTCAGTGAGGTAATGGTAAGTTATCTGGGGAAGGCATTAGCAAACATTAGCATTGGCAACAATAATTAGCAAATATTGTTGTCTATTGCGTGATTCAAAATCAGCAACGTGTGGGTTGCAAGGCAAGCTATTAATACATCCACCATCCAGCCAGCCTCGTTATACGGTGATTCGCCTTTCGTATTCACTTACCAGTAAATATTATAAAAAGCATCAACCAGGACACGCAATTGGGAACGTATACTTTCTTGTATAGGTACACGATTTGAGTAGGAGATCAGCCTGCCATTGCACCAGGAAACAATCATTCATGGCAGGGAAGTCAGGGAATCAGCTATGACTTTATTTAGGATTTAAAAATTCCCATGCTCTGCCTAAAACACGTCTGCCTCTCAAAGATTTGGGTCAAACTCATCAAACGTAATTACCATTGCACTAATCACATGAGCGGCAGTATGCAGAATCCTCCATATGAGCTGGAATTTGTTGGAGAGCAGTTTAGTAGGATAAACCTCAAGGACAGGCACAATCAACTATTTCTGCTAAGATCTGTTTTAAATCAGAACAAATTATATTATTCATATCATTCATGTTTAATGTTGGGTATAGTTTGAGCATTCGTCTCGGTAGCGTGATGTTTAGTTACCATGTGTAAATATACAAAGTGCTTAGATTGCTTTGTGCATCGTGCAGACCTTTCATTTACACAAACAGCCATTCATAAATCATAGGTATAAGATACAAGCAACTTCATAGATTTCACAGACATACTGCAAACACATAGAAAAACAACACAGTGTGTGTCCCTAAGGATACTAAGAAAAACAGGATAAGAAAAACACAGATTTCCAAATCCAAGGTCTTCATTCATGTCTTGGAATATTGAATACACTGTCGATGTCACCATACCGACAATGATGTAGTAAAAGGATATATTAATATAATCAGATACCGAAGATACCGTCAAATGTAACGAAACCGTGGAATCGATTGCGTTCTCATTGGTATAAGATACACGCAACTTCACAGACATACTGCAAACACATAAGAAAACAACAGGGACGTCCCTCAGGATTAGAGAAACACGGATTTCCAAATTCATGTGGAATGGAATGTGTTCTTGGAATTATGCAAAACATGCTATTTTAATCTAGAATTAAATACATAATCTTGATTCAATGTGTAACTGTGCACCTCTGTCTGGCTGACCTTAAAGGTGTCTGTGTGACTGCATACTTTCCTAATGGATCCTAATGGATTTGCAAATGCACTACTGGACTTCTAATGGGGTTACAAGTCTGGTTGGTCTCTCTTGGGCTCTGACTGGGTTCCTAATCTGACCTGTAGACAAAAACTCTCTCTCTCTCTCTCTCTGCACAGGGGAAACGACAGCTCTGCCATGCTAAACACTATGGACATTATTTACATTTCCATTGGCATGCACCTTCCATCTGGTTAGAGATCTGGTGTAGACTGAGGTTTTCTTTTCTTTTTGTTTACCACACCGGGGAGATTGAGGTGATGTCTCAGAGAGAATCGATATGATCATTATCTAAAATGAAAGAAGGTTCATTTTGACAATCAACTCTGCCAAGCGAATATATGGGCATATTCACAATACTCCAAGTTACAGACGAGGGGCGGGTTAGCAACATTCAGAATTAGAAAAAATGAGGAATAGAGAGGGAATGCAAAAAGAGAGAGAGAGAGAGAGAGAGAGAGAGAGAGGAGCCTAGGAGTTAAAGCAGCAGGAGAGAAAATACCGTGGCACATTATTGAGGGACGCTTTGGCGCTAAGCTGCTTATTGATAAAAGCACTAATCTGCCTGGCAGAAGGTAAGGAGGATGGGATGTGTGGCGATAAAATATCTGAGCTAAAGGCAATGCCATCAGGGAGCTGAGCCCCCCCACAGCTTTTCCTAAAGGAGCTTCTCATTTTATTTTTACATAAAAGTGAGAATCTGACCATGGGCAGCTTGCAAAAAGCATATGTGCCTGCAGAGAAATGAAAACAGAACAAATACTGTAAGACCTACGGCTCAGCCTTTCATCGCTGTAGATAGATGGTGTGAGTGTGTCACTTTCGAAAACTGCACCTCCATTATTTATGGTCTGCATCAACAAGCAAGTCAGCATTTGCCAGGTGATTTGATACAATCAAGAAAGGTTATGGTTGGGGCATAGAGAGGGAATAGAATTATCCTGAGTCACAGAAATGGAAACCTTAGAGGGTATCTTCAGAATCCTATTATTGGGTAAGACAGTTGATTCAAGATAACTGTGGTCATTATCATCACCATCATATTTCACATACAGGTGCCACATGTATGTGTTGCTATGGCAACAGGTCAGCGTTGGGAGTATCGGGTTGGTCGCTGCAAATAGAATCAAGCTTCACTTGGTCTCCAGCTGTAATCTCTCTTAACAGGTAATCAGGGGAAAGTTAGCTCTGAATTGCCCACTTCAGCACAGTGGCAGTGCTGAGGGCACTGTGATTTCACTTTACATTCCCATTCTCACCGTTTCACCCACACACACACTCCAAGATTTCCAGACGTGCCAAGTAAATCCCAGAACGCTCACCTCCACCTGTCTATCCCTTAATGCGAGGCCAGGCCAACCACTCTTCAGATGGCCAGCCCAAACTCTTCGGTCCAAGAGTGCCAAGCCAATGAAATCAATCCCTGTGTCCCGGTTCAAAGACCCCCTCTTTCATTATAGCAGGTCTGCTAATTGAAGTCGTTTGCCTCTCTGCTGTCTCTCCTGCCCTCACTGTGTTGACTCGATCACCCCAGTGGGAGGCTTTTCTGTTGCTCCAGGTGTATTAGAATTACTCATTACCTTGTGCATTCCTCACAGTGGGAAATCTCTGAGTAGTTTATACGAACAAAATATTTGCTGATAATTGCTCTGTCGTTTTCCATCAGGGTAGACGGTCTCAGTACTGCAAGTTCTTGCTGCAGTGTTCTCTAACACTGATTGTCGATGACTTGAGTGTGAAGCGTCTGTTAGTGTTCAAATCAACAGCATGTGCACTCTATTCTATTTTTTAATCAAGATGGATTGAGAGAGGGAAACTTCAGTCAACTGCATTCTGTGCGACAAATGTGCTCTGATCTCCAGGTTGCATTGGTTTCAGAATGAGCAAAAAGAGAGGAACAGTCTTAGGTGTCACAGTGATGTACACCTAACAGGAGATGAAGTGGAGATTTTGTCTTTTGGCCTCGGACCTGAAATGCACCTCTGCTTAGTTCAGATAGCAGAACCAAAACTGGGGTAATCCCAGCTCAAAGGCATGCCTAAAGTTCACACTGTGTATGCCCAGTTTTAACAATGAGGTGGGTTAATTAAGGCTAGACCCGACTCCCATCTCTCCTGGAATCCTTCAGGTTGACTGTAGTTAGCCGCAGCTCAGAGATGAAGGCGTAGCCCACAGGGGGACAACACTCAGCTATCTCTGACTAATAAGGCATTTTAATTGTGTGGATTTAATTTAAGTACAGATTTACGGCTTCACAAGCACTCATCACGCCCACTTAAAAATGAACTGGGAAGGCCTTTCCCTTGATCTGTCTCTGTGTGCTAATATCTCATACTGTTTTTCCTCCTAAGGAGGAGGGACACATCATTAAAATGCTGTGTGAGAGAAGGTGTCAGATCTTTGGCCCAACCGGGCTAATTATCAACACTCTGGGCCCAATGTGGGCCAGTGGTCTCCCGGCAACCATCACACGATATCACACATTTGGAGAGAGAGAGAGGAAGAGCGCGTTGGGAAAACCCATACTGTAGATATGCCAGAACCCAACCCATGACCTGCCCTCAGAATCAACAAACACACACGCGCGCACACACACACACACACACACACACACACACACACAGACACACACACACACACACCTGTAGGCATCAGATCACATTACTGTGAATTGAGCATTGACTGTGTATTTAACCAACAGATCGGTTTTATCTCACAAACAAAATGTGACGTAATTAGAGTAAGAGCAGCTAAAAAGAAAGGGGAGACAGACAGCGATATGAATATGCGCTGGCAGTAAATGGTACCAGTGTGTTTACATCCAACACTGCCAAGAAACGTTGAGAAGCTCAGTTCTAGTCACGGACACCTGAGCACATCCCCAGTGAAAATGTGAGTCATTGTTGAGCGTAGCATGGTTGACTAGAGTAAGCTCTCCACTCCACATCTGTCACTCCACGAGGCAGCGGCTTTATTATTTATTTTGGTCAATCTGTTCTTCCTGATGTGAGAGGGGATGCCATACATGAGGTAACATCTGCCGAGGTTTGTCATATGAGTTTTCACATCTGTCCATGTTTTGCACCGCCTGTCAATCAACTCACACATGTCTCAACCACTTTACACGCTCATGCGGAGAAACCCAAACATAGAGATGTGCAGAGGCTAACGTGATAAATAGCCAGGTTACAGCACGGTGAATAGACTGAACCGACTGAATAGACTGAACACATACCTGGGGTGTAGACACAAATATGGAATAAAAACACTCCAAAAACAAAACCCACAAACCTATCACACATAGACCTACTCACATTATACACAAACACACAAACACACTCCGGGGCTGCAGTCCATTGTCACTTTGGTCCCATATGCTGTCCATCACTGAGACAGTGGTGACTGTGGGTGACTGTTCTCTCTACTGACTTTACCCACAGGGGCCTCCAGACACCCAAGCTGTCAGCCAACATCTGCTGAAATTACCCACCAGCCAACTGGTGTTGACTGACTGTGTTGCAAGCTAGATATTCCTAAAGTGTGTCACACACACACATATTCAAGACCAATCACCCATTTCCCCTCAAGAATGGGATCCATCACCTTAGAGATTTGGGTAGACTAACAGACACTAGCACAACACACACGCCCACACACACGCACAAGTGCAACACACATGCACATGCACACACACGCACACATGCACGCACGCACAGAGACATGCACAAAGACACAGTCAAAAGACATAATAGACCCACTTGCTTTCTGTCCCCAGACTCAGACTTTTTTTAAAAACATTTTTGCATTCCTAATCCTCTCTGAGCCTATTAATATTTCTGTTTCCATGGCAATTGCAGAAGCTCCCAAACTAGTGGAGTGCATTGGGAGAATTAGTGCAAGTGACCTGCATGGTCACTGGGCTAGAGGTCAGACACCAGTGTGAAAGGAAGTCACATAAACATGGACCACCCTTTCCCCCCTCACTTCCCCCACTCATATTAATGAACCCAGTGGAACAGAGGAAGGAGGGGTGGTAGACTCGTCTCAACCCCCCATATTAGAGGGCACCAAAAGCTTTTTCTCAAAACTCCCATGTGCCCTTTCTCTGTGCAATTGGATGTAAGTTATCCTAATTACTAAAGCCTCTTTTTAATTACTCATTGTGGGTGTAAATCAGGTGGCCAAAAGCAAGCAGCCAAGAGCATTCTGAAATGGTTGATTATTCTTCCTGGTGGCATTTTCAACCGTATAATAGCCTTCAACATCACTGTCTCTCCACTGTGTGTCTCCAGCCACCACCTCCTACAACTGTCACAGACAATTTGAAAAATAGTTAGCTAAGCTTTCTAAGCTCTCCTCTTACCTGTTTGCTGTTGTATTTTGGCTGGTTGGCCTTGTAGCTATAATCCGAGTATTGGTCAGATCCGGTGGAGTTGTCGTCTCCTCCAGTTCCCACAAAGGTGTTGGTGGCAGGTAGGTCTTGGACTGCCTGGTGCTTCTGGGAAGCAGAGGGGGACTGGGCCTGCAGCTGGATGGAGGGGAGGGGGGAGTTAGAGCGGTAGTGTCTACCCAGGTCCGGGCTGCCTGGGGGGTATGTAAGGGGCAGGTGGATCCGAGGGCTGTCGTTGACCCCGTCTAGGTTGAACTTGAGACTCTTCTGCAGGCTGACCTCCTCTTCTTCTCCGAGGGGCTTGGGTGACTTGGGGGGCTTTCCCTTCCTGCCTCTCTTTCCTTTGCCATTCTTGGGTCCCTGTTTGGGGGCATAGAGGTCTTTGGTCTCCTTCTTGCCGGCCTGGTAGCCACTCTTTGTCTCCTTCTGAAAGCGGTGTCGGATAAACACCACCACCACGATCACCATGACAACGCCTGCCACTCCAGCCAGGCTGCCATACAGGATGTTACTGCGCTGGGCAGCCAACCCATTGTCAGGGTCACCAGCGATGTCAGTGTCCAGAGGGGTGTAGAGACTGTGCCCCACCAGCGCCTCCACCAGGCTGACATTACCGATGGTTTCATTGACGTAGATGTGCACCAGGGCGGTGGCGTGGCGTGGGGGCTTTCCCCTGTCACTCACCCTCACCACTAGACGATGGAGCCCGCCATGTTTCCGGGTCAGCTCCTTGGCCAGTGTGATCTCTCCATTGGACGGGGAGATGCGGAAGAGCTCATAAGGGTTGCCTCCAGCGATGGTGAAGACCAACTCTGCGTTGGGCCCAGTATCCAAGTCTTCAGCCTCCACAAGCTCCACACGGCTGTCTGGGGCGGCCAGGGGGGACAGTGGTTTGAAGGAGGAGTTGGAGGGTTTGGTGACCACAGGATTATTGTCATTTTCATCCAAGACGTTGATGGTGACGCCCACATACGATGACCTGGGTGGCTCTCCCGCATCCACTGCCTTCAGTCTGAAGGTGTAGCTGCTCTCCTTCTCCCTGTCAAAGGAGATGCTGGACAGGATTGTGCCTGTTCCATTCTGAACCATAAACTTCCCTACATCTGGCTCAACAGAGAGGAGCACATGAGCGTTCTCACCCTGATCCATATCCAGGACGGTCACCATGCCAACGGGGCTGAGCGGGGGCATGTTCTCAAGGACAGAGAAGCTATAGCCACTCAGCATGAACTTGGGGTCATTGTCATTACGGTCAAGCACCTTGACCACGACTGTTGCTGTTCCCCTGTGACTGGGGGAGCCTTTATCAGCTGCAGTGACCCTGAACTCATAGCGCTCCTTGTGTTCTCGATCTAGTGGACTCCGTGCCCTCACCTCTCCTGAGGCAGGGTCAATCTCAAATAGGCCCCTAGTAGAAGAGTCCGCCACAATGCTGTAGATGAGCTCTGCATTGGTGCCACTGTCAGCGTCTGTGGCTACCACATCCACAACCCTGTCCCCTGGCTGGTTCTCCTCTGCAAAGTCAACCTCAAACTGGGTCGGGGAAAAGACTGGGGAGTTGTCGTTCACATCTGTCACTTGCACCTTTAGTGAGTTTGTACTGGAGAGGGCTGGGTTGCCAGAGTCAACAGCTACAATCTCCACACGGTAATCCTTGACCCTCTCAAAGTCCAGAGGTGTGGTGGTCTGCAGGAAGTACTTCCTCTTGTTGTCGCTGGATGAATCACTGGCTGGGCGCAGCTGGAAGGGTACATCTCCTGCCACCACACAGGTGACCACAGCATTCTCCCCCTCGTCCCTGTCGGATACCTGGACTAACGCCACCGCAGTCCCCACTGGCATGTCCTCTGATATGTTGGCCATCCCATCAATGTGAGTCACCAGGCCAATTCCACGGATCTCCACAGCAGGTGCATTGTCATTCTGGTCAGTCACCTCGATGGTCACAAATGTCTTGGAGCTTTTGGGTTGGGGACCTTTGTCTCTCGCCACCACATAGAATGACAAACTGCTGATTTCCTCCCGATCCAAGGCCCCTTTGACAGAGATGATACCAGTGGAGCGATCGATTCGCAGGAGTTTTGGCACTGGGTCTAACGCCTGGTGCAGTGTATACTCAATTTCACCGTTAGGGCCCATGTCAGAGTCATTTGCTCTCACCTACAATCAAAGAGAACGGATATGGTTAGAGTTTGGGATCAGGGTTAGAATTCAGGGATTAGGTTAGCATAAGGAGCGAATATGAGTGAAAGGGCTTAGTTTTTGGACTGTATGTCATTTGAATTAGCTTACAGCAGCCACAAAGATAAGCACAAGAGTCGAAATGTGCATATTACACACACACACATTTTGAAAACATCAAATCCCAATTTCAGTTAATTTGTTCAATAAAATAAATAAATAAATAAAAGTGGAAACTAAAACAAACACTATTTGTATTATTGCTATTTGTTCAAGCTTTGGCAGGTGTTCACTTAGTGACTTAGAAATGTTTGTGATTCATTAACTTCATTTAAGCAATGAGAGGAGAAAATACATTTAATCATGGTAACACACACTGCTCAACTCCATAGACTACTGTGCAATTACAAAGCAGTTTCCTGATGTACTATGCAACATCATGTTAATGCAATGTTGTTACTGCAGTATTCACAGAGTAACTACACAGCTACAGTATAGAGGGAATTGTGAGCCTGTATTGTATTAAAAAAAAAAAAACGCACTTACCTGCAACACCGAGTGTCCCTCAGGGCTGTTCTCTGACATTTCTGCCTCGTAAGTGGACTTCTCAAACTTCGGTGCATTGTCGTTAGCATCAGCGACCACCACTCTCAACAAGGCACTGCTATAGCGCTGTGGGTTTCCTCCGTCAACTGCTTTGATGGTTAGGTCATAAGAGTCCTTGAGCTCCCGGTCCAGGCTCCCTAGGACTATGAGCTGGGGCAGCTTCTCGCCCCTGTCCTCAGCCACCTGCAGGCCAAAGAGTGTAGCTGCATCTTGGCCTGCGGTCAAGGCGTAGTCGGCCACCCCATTCCTCTCAGAGTCCCTGTCTGTGGCCAAGGGGATGGAGAAGAGGGCTCCCATGTGGGTGTTTTCAGGGACAGAGATAGTGAGAACAGGTGAGGGGAACTGCGGGGTGTTGTCGTTGATGTCCTGGACCTCAATGCGGCCCTCGATAAGCCGAGGGCTCTGGTTCTGGATCAGGTCTGTGACTGACACTTCAAACTCCAGGAAGCAGGGTCTGCCTCTGACCAGAGTCCGACAGTCCCTCAGTGTCTCCCTGTCTATGGGGATTTCTGTGGTGAAGATCTCCCCCGTCTTCCCATCCACACGTAGATAGGGGGCGCCCACCTCCAACTTGTACAGGTGTCCTGAATCTGGGAGGCCCTGGTCTGCTGCCAGGCTCCCAATCAGGGTGCTGGGGGGCTGTTCCTCCTGGACCCGGTAGAGGATACCCGCCTGGACCCAACTGCATGAGTCCAACACCAGGACCCACAACAGAACCACTCCCAAATGCAGTTCCATCAGGTCCGTCACCAGATTATCTGCCTGCAAACAACAAACATAATTTCATGAAAAACATCAGCAATGTAATTGGAGGATTTATCAATACCCAATTAAAAGGTTCTATAAATCAACATAAAAATTGTTACACTCATTCAAATAAAAGTCACATTCTGTACTTAATGTTCTCTGAAATTAAATGGACATTACTTAGTCATGATTATACACTCGCTATTTCCATATCTCCATCAGGCTGTAACATATTGCTTTAGTGGTCATATTTCAGTATAAAATCTTTACTCAGTAATATAAAAAGCATTTTCATCTGCAATGTCAATGCAGGGAACTATTCATCATATATGGCATATTTTCCAAAAACAAGCTCCCCAGAGCAAGCTCCCCTCTTAACATATTTTTGTTAAGAGAGCAAGGATTATCTTTCCCATGTCTACATTACAAAACAGAGGAAACATGAGCAATTGAACACATGTTCCTCCGAAGCACCATCGGCACTGCTACAATTTATGACTGAAATTAAATGTTTCTATAATATGGGCTTTTGTATATGATTTATGCAGTGCCTCAAATATATGTGGATCTCTTGTTTTGTTGTGGAGTGGAGTGGAGTGCAGCATAGGGAACTCATAATTAGCACCCACATTCTTTAATAATAATAACAAACAGGGATCATTGTCATTCATCAAGAAATTTTAAATCGAGTAATAACAGAAGCATGAGGTTAAACCCAATTGAAAATGTAGATTTTGCAGCAGTTCAATAATGTTTACTACAAGAAAGCACAATGTCTCTTTTTTAAATAATTGATTTGCAGACGATGATGTTATGGAGATCTAAAACCCCACAGATTCAATGTTACAGAACCTCTTAGACATCATTAAATGGGTAAATAAGGTTGCCGACAGACACCACAGAAGTAATCCAACACATCCTAAAAAGATACAGAGTTATAAAACCTCCAAGATATCTTCTAAGGACAGATCCAAACCTTCTAGACCCAAATCTCACTGATCTGATACCAGAGAGGTATCTGACACCCAAGGCTCCAGTGCCCAGAGTCTCCCAGAGGCAGCACAACAGTATTTGCCTTCATGTGGAACGTGTTGCATCTGGAGGCCTATGCCTTATCATCAAATACAGCTTTACTTTGGCACTGATGAGATCTCCATCCCTGCTCTGCTGTTATGGGCTAATTTACACACTGTAATGTTCATGTTTGATTTCTAACCTGCTATGCCTCCTCATTAATCACTACCCGCTATTTTAGCTTCTGCTTTGATCCATATTCCCCAAGCTAAAGAATTCTGTCTTTCTTCTTAGTGCAAATTTTAGACTTTAATTATTTCCTGCATAAGAAGAGCTCGTGCTGTAACTTACAAGAAGAGTAGACAGTTCATTGTGGTGAAACATCAAGTTCTAGTGCTCTAAAAAACCGTTTTGATAGCCTTTGCCATGTGAGTAAGTGTGCGTGTGTGTGTGTGTGTGTGTGTGTGCGTGTGCGTGTGCGTGTGTGCGTGTGTGTGTGTGTGCGTGTGCGTGTGCGTGTGTGTGTGTTGTGTGTGTGGGCGTGTGTGTGTGTGTGTGTGTGTGTGTTGTGTGTGTGTGTGTTGTGTGTGTGGGCAGTGTTCTTGCACAAAGTTTGAGCATAATTTGGGACCTCAATCAATATTTTTCTGTCTCTCCTTGTGTGACACAATGTTCCAAAGCTGGGCAAAGCAAATACGTGTTAAACTAAACAGCAAAACACAAGCACGTATAGAAATCCTATTAGAAATCCAATTCCTCTGAATCCGTTAAGATTGGAATTGCAGGTTATTGATGCACTAATTGCTTGGTTATTGATGTGTCCCTTTTTACACTTGCAGGGCAGCCTCTAGTCGATGTCGCTTGAATGATAGCGTGTGGGGTTAAAGGATGATCAGAGAGTACAATCTAACGCACAGTTTCTGAAACCCCTGATTACAACTGCCAATAAACAGACAAAAGTTGCAGAGCTAAATGAAGAAGAAGATCAATGAAGACATTATCCGCCAGCTTGATCTGGACATATTGGTATGGTGGGCATGTTGCTGTTACAAGTGTAAGGTCATGACACATAACAATGACAGGCAACAATGAGCATATCACCCCCATCTTCTATTTCAGTTCGCAGATAGAAATGTATCAACTGCAACGGTAATGAACCGTTACAGTACAATGTTACAATGTTTCCTTTGAAATAGTTACTTCAGAGAGGAAGAGCATAATAACCAGTCACTAA
Organism: Argentina silus; assembly: GCF_951799395.1. Classification (NCBI taxonomy): domain Eukaryota; kingdom Metazoa; phylum Chordata; class Actinopteri; order Argentiniformes; family Argentinidae; genus Argentina; species Argentina silus. The sequence continues at coordinate 24,430,990 of NC_139656.1, read as the reverse complement.
TCATAAACAAGCCTCATCCTCCTCCCTTTACTGCAAAGCAGGTAACCCATCTCCAAACATAGCTACTTACTAGCATGCCAAATCATGGTACTGTATCAAATACATAAAGGATTTTTCAGATGACTAGTCTGAAGATCCCAAGAGATCAGATCTTAGACATATCCTAGAAAGATCCTAAGGAATAAATACCACCCACTCAATTTGACTGAATTAGAAACCATACTCACTATTAGTGTCAAAGACATTAGTGTCTCTATGGGGAAGATGAATGTCTCTCAGAGTTTCCTTTAAATGTCTCCTTAATAAAGCTCCAACCACACTGTCCTTGAGATAAGAGACTCTCCAAACACTCATTAGAAGTGATCACATTCAGTTCCAATGAGATAATTATGACAATATTCGCTCAGCAGTCTTTTCTCCTGATCAGGTATACACATTCTATTCCGTATCAGCATGTGGTGCATCTCTTCTCCAGCTGGTGCACACATACTCTGTCAGATAAGAGTCAAAGAACGCTTCCATTCTAGATTACACTAAATACACAGTAAGTAAAGACAGTTCTGTACAACGTGATGTCTATGAGCGGACTGAACTCCAAGTGAAGAGTCTCAGCTAGTTCTCCATTTCAGATAAGAGTCCATGCCCTTTAATATCTAATAGGAGTGGATGCATTATACAATTCCAACTCAACAGGGACTGCTGATGAGGTGTAAGTGCAAACTGTGAGTATCTCCTCAATGGAGGGTGAGTTCAACAGCACTGGAGTTTTGGGAGAGCCACACTTAATGTGGGCAATGACTTTTGCCATATTCTTCACAAATGGAAACAAGGTTTTAAATTCAATTGAAATACCAAATTATTCATGCATTTCCAGCCTATTTTCCAAGTAATTGTTACTAGAACACTATTTAGAACACTCTTTCAAAGTGAATCTGCATCAAATTGAATTGCTCTGGTATTGAGTGAAACCGAATATTTAAAATTATCAAAACAAACATCAAATATGCTGTCCATATAGAATCATTTAAACCATGGCATTGACTATTGCTGAGTCAAAATTGAAAAAGCATAAAATGAGTTATGTCCAGTGTTGTATGGTATAAAGACTCTACATGTACAGTATCATAATGCCAAAGAAAGTATAACCTTTGATAGACGTTAGAATGATCTAATCCTCAAATTTGTCAGCCATTTAATAGCTATTCATAGCAATTATCATCTGCAGTGTGAGCAGCTTTTATCAACAGCTTTTACAAGGCATCCTGGTGATATCAGTCTTTTTCTGCGTGGCTGTGACCTTTTCTCTTTTCTCTACAGCCTGATCCCTGACAGGTCATGGTCATCAGCAGAGCAACAGGTTCCGATGTGAGCTTCAGCAACCTTACCTCTTTATATTAGTCATCAGTCCTGTGTTTTCTTTATAATTTAATTTCAAATACAATCACTTGCACTACATGTAATGGTTTCCAATCCTTGATTGTATGCTGTAGCAACAAATGTAATCTGAGACAGAATCCCGACTTTGAGCAATATGAATGGGAATGGGAATTGTGCATTGGTATTGAGAGGTTTTAGTGAGGTTTTGATCTTGAGTCAACCCCTAGTAACTGCATTGCATACAGAAGGCCTTTATCCTGCCTAGTGTTTCAATACTAACAGTACATGTATCCAAATGTACCTCAAATGAGTAAGGATGTTGGAAATGATGGTTGGAATTACTGTAATTAAACAAATAATTGTCTGAAGTGTGTATATACGGGTCTTAGGAGGCTGGTAGAGTCAAACAATGTGAACATCTCATAACAACTAACTCTACCCAACATTGGCCCTGAGTACAAACCAGGTCCAAACCTCACAAGTCAACGATGTTGGTCTACCACCTGAAAGCCAATAGCTAAACACCTTCCTGTATCAACAAGCTCATCCGACTCACTCCAGACAAACCAAATGCAGCTCACCCATAACGAAAGAATGAATAAGCATAAAGCATAGTGCTTATGCAAGTCCATAATGTCAAGGCGGCCATTGACCCAGACTAAACTCTCTCCAGAATCTGTTCACTTCCACTTTTCATTTGAGAAGGAACAATAGCCTACATAAAATGCTGCTCCCCTGCCTCTCAAAAAACGTACAAAGACAATATCTTGTTTTATAATCTGAAGTTAGCATTGCAATTTTGCTACACGGCAATCTTTGGATGCTGCTGATCGTATGACCAAGAGTATCACCAAGAAACATGTAACCAAGGATAGCCCATGACAACTACTGTATAGGGTACAGAAATGTGTTTTTTTCTGAGCCACTGTCAATTTTAATGGGATTAAATGCAGACACTGAAGAGCAGTGTCTTGGTTGGTGAAAACGATCATTTAATTGTTAGGATAAAATAACTTTTAATAAAATAGACGGTGCTATACATATATGACTGGTCAGTATTTGTAGAGACCAGGTCGATACAAGCGCATCTATTTTCTCATCTCCTCACTGCGGAGAGAGACGACAGTGATGACTACAAACGTTTAAGGGCTTTAGTCAAACAAGTGTCCGATTCAAGCTCTTGCACCTGCTTAATCGGATTCTCGCAAAACGAACTCAAGGGGAGTGATGTAATATCAATCTTTTAAAATCGTTTATTTAGGCTACATTTTCTATTACAGGTCGTTGTTGAACGAAAACCGGATTGCCATAGGATATTCTGGATGTTATCCTGTAAAAACCGTCGCACATGTTGTGAAATCAAAAGATGCGGAGCTGATAAAGAATACATTATTGGCAATATGTCTACAGCAACAAATGAGCTCATCTGACTAGGCTAATTCATCCATTTTAAAACACACCCTATATCTTCAAATTGCACTCGTTGACTTTTAAACATATTGCATATGCATTTATCGAAAACAAAAGTATATTTTTTTCTGGGTAGAATTATGTCATTGCATTAATTACCTTTTCCAGAGACTTCTAATTGTTCGCTTGCCCCGCGATCCTTCGCCCGAGACACAATTCTTGCCTGGGTTTAGGACTGATGTTCTTCCTCGGGTGATCCCAGAGGCAGGTATTTAACCCTCAAACCTCCGCCTCAAAGAAATTACGATGACAATTCCTCAGTTGAGAGCAAATCCATAAGGACCATTTGTAACTTTCGCTTCAAATTCGAGGAATCCATGCCCATGTCATTCTGTAGCCATCCATAATACCACTGGAAAAAAACCGCTATATTTCTGACCATGAAAAATGATACCAATAAAGCTATAATTTATTTTAGACAGCAAACAATGGGCATTGACTTAAGGCAACCGGCCGCAACGTCCAATGTAATCTACTCTGAAGCACCTTTGAGAAGATATGCACTCATTTTTCACGTATCCCTATCGTCCAAGTTTCTCAAGCGTTGCGAATGTCGTGTGTGAAGCGCGCACTCTACCAAATACAGATTAAACGACAGGCTACTTTGCGTTTTAAATGTCACTAAATCTTTTTCCACCACAAAACGGAATGCATCGCCACGCAGGGTTCAGCAAGCACGTATTTGCTCTGAGAAAGCAAGTGAGGAGAGATTTTCGGCACTTGCTCCGCTCTCTAGTCCGCGCATCAGAGCATAAGAGGAGGTGGGGCTCCACGGAACTCCGCTCTCAGCCTCACATCAGCAAGTAGCAACTTCTCATCCACATCACTTCACGCCACAGGCTGAACACCGTTCAATGACTTGGGATCATGTTTTGGGGGGGGGGGGGGGGTTTACCCACCAGCATGAACATAATATCTGACTTTGTCTTTATGTTGTAGGGATGCCGACGAATTTAACATTTAGAGGCACTTGCCTGATTTAATCTCAGATGGGCGTTTCTAGATGGCTAAGTGCCAGACCAAGTTGGTTTTATATGTCAGGAGCAATCTCTTGCTGAATCTTTCATAAAAAATCTGCAAAACATCTAATCACGTCTCCCTAAACAATCTGGCCTTCGCTGATTGCGTACTTGTTGATGTGGATTCAATTTGGCATAACTTGGCTTGACTTTCAGTGTAGTGGGATCCCATTCACTAGAAGTGATGCGGGCCACTATTTGCTCTTCTGGCGCCATCCTCAGGCGACTGGTTAAAGGAGATAACACAGTCTTGCAATTGATGGTATTAATGCTAGCCACCTCTTGCAAAAAAGGCAGTGCGTGAAATAATTGTTTTATGTAATGATTTGTTTGGCCACTATATCTGTAGGTCTGTATTGCCTAGCCTCCAATCGCCATTATCACTCTCAGTTGATGAGTGGGAGGGACCTCTGTGGTCTCTTTGAACAGTCATGGTTATAGGTCCTTGACCAAGGCATTGCAGTGCTTCAACTCTGAAGAGCAAAAGTGTCATAAATTAAAATGAGATGAGTATGTTCAGTGTGAATACATTTCCTTGGGCTATAAATCATCATCACTCAACAGGGAACAACTTACCCCACCCCATGCTTCCACCTCTCCCTTCACTCCTTCCCACTGACAACAGTGATCATAGCTGCTGAGCATAAGCAATGACCCATGTGCTATGACTCAAACACACTGTTCTGTCACAAAGGACAGCCCTGAGAATCTTTCTCTGGAGGAAACATTCTTTCCCATCTTTACAGCCTTATCAGAGAGTTCTACTGTGTGATCCTCACTCCTCCTCCAGTCTTGCATTAGCTGCAAACAAACAGCTGTCGGGTTACCTCTCCAGGGTTCTCATTAAGCGCTGCCACTCAAACTCACACTAGCCTGGATCCAATCACAGTGGAGCTCCCGCCCACACAGACCAGAGGGAAGTGACATGTGAGAAATAAGTGGGAGTTACACAAATGTATATGTTTTTGACACATGGCTCCATACTGCCTGATGGTGAGGACCTCGAGAGGAGAAAAGACCCTGTTGAGTACTAATAACTTTGGGTGAAAATGCCTAAAGCATGTCCTTCCCCAGGACCACTCACCCTTCATAGAAAATTGCACATTGTCTTCATGGGATGGTGAGGGTGTTTTGCTCTCAAAGGTCAAAATGAAGGAGTAGGACCCATTCCAGCATCCCATGTCTGAATTGAGACTGGAACGTCAACAGTTTATCTCCATCCATCTTTCGTCTTACAGTACAATGATTATATTCCTGAGTAAAATATGATATGCTTGATTCACAGACTCTGAGGGTTAGGGTAAGCTGACCCTATATATGATATCTCCAGATAAGTGAGCAACCATTCAATAGATGGATCCTGGGCTGTGATAATGTCTGTTAGAAAAATACCTGCTCCAACGCATCGTGAGACTCCCTTAGAATGAGCAGAGCTTTTGTCTCCTGATTGTGAAACACTGGTGAGTCATTCTCAGAACAATGTGTGTTAATGGCAGTCAACCCTTCTGTCAATCACTTGTAATCATGTAATGGATCTTGATAATGCTTTCATAGAACATAGAAAGAGAGAGAGAGAGAGAGAGAGAGTCTGTGTGTGTGTGTGTACGCGTGCATGTTTGTGCACATGTGTGGGTGAGGGTGTAAGATAGAGAGAGAGAGTATATGGCTCTGTGTATCACAAACAAAGAAGTTTGATTATTCTTTTGTTCAGAGAGAGAAGATGGATTTGACATTTCAACATCTTCTTCACAAAGATAGGGATAGAAAGATGAGTTCCTGCATGAAAAAAATCACATGTTCCATCAGCAAAGGTTTATGTTATGCAAATCTCTCTCTATTGTACATTTGTTTGAAATGTACCTGTACTGTAGGCCTACCTCAAACCTCAGGGAAATCAAGAGTTTGCCCAGGTCTCAAAGACTTTAAAAAATGATTTATCCCAGAAATTAGAGGGGCAATCTGGGATTCAAACAACAACAAAGTGTCCCTGTCACTTTTTTTGGGATGGGGCAGCTGAGGGATGGGGCTGAAGAAAAGTAACCACTCTCAATTTCATAGACAGCTATGGATGCCAGAACTGACCATCCATGAGATCAAAATGATTGCTCTCGCTCTGTCACCTAGCATTGTTGAGTTTAGCCGCGCTTTGAGTGTGTTCCCCAAAAAATTAGATTTGGATTGTTGACACTACACCTGTAAGGTAGTTAACCGTGATTGCTTTGTTAAATCCATCAGGCGTTTAACTGATTTGCAGAAAATCCGTCTGGAGATGTGATTAGCTCCTCGTCACTATTGACTGCAAGTCTAATATGCATATTGCCTATTGCGTATTACATAAAGCCCTCAAGAAATGATTTGCAAGCATGAAATAAATTATGTTTCTGTTCCACTGCTTGTTGACTTCCTCTCCCACACAATCATCAACACACATGTATTAATTATTATTTAATTGGTCTTGGCAAGTTATTTTTCCACTAGTTTCCTCTAGTTAAAACCGATGAAACTACCCTGTCTTTATTCCACAGTATTTTTTTTCCTTGGCTACGTGATGATGATAAATCAGTGTAAAACATGTGTATGTAAAATGATTGTATTTATTCCACAAAGGAATAAAGAACATTAAAGTATGACACAAGGCAAAAGAAAGCAAGTGAGTTTGGGAAACAAGGGGCTTAGAAAGGACCATTACTCCGACAAGACACAAAACATCTAAACAGTGACGTTAGACACAAATTGGTTCTTAAAATAGATCATTGACTAATTATGTAGTATAGCCTCGTAGTCTGTAAAGTTTGCCACTCTCGCCAAAATTCACCTATTGTCACAGGTACAGGAGATAGGCTCCTGCCCTATGGGCCATTCTGGCTCGTACATTCCAGCAAACACAGCTACTTACTTATAGCACACTATAGCTAGCTGTGGTCCAGGCAGTATTGAGGCTAACAGGATGGAGGCTGAGCCACTGACTGATTTGATCTCTTGATTAGCCACTTGAAAGAGTACGGTGCTGTTTTGATTCCCCATACAGCACTCCCGATGGCCCGCTGTGCATATAAGAGGAGCCAGAGATAAGGGCAACACATTAGAACAGAGGCGGCAAGAATGCCTTTAAGGTCTCATTGCACTTAGATGACAGAAACTGTGATTCTCTAAATGAGTCTGCCCACAGCATACCACCAGCCCACACTCCTGAGCTATGCCATGAATACGGAAATTCACTTCCATGTGCTTTGATAATGAAGCTCAAATGTTAACAATTACTTTCCTGCAATGGTTTGGGGGTGAGAATTTCAAAAGGTACTGGAGCTGGCGTGGCGTGGCTGGGGTGGGTGGGGGTGGGGGTGGGGGTGGGAGTGGGGGGTGGGAGTGGGGGGTCTATGTTTGAGTTATTAGTGTTTGTGTTTACCTCCGAACATGTGTCGTAAGGTTTTGTTGCTATGCTTGCTCCTAGCAGTGTGCCATAATGCCTGCCTAAACAAACAGGGTTGTTGAAACAGGAGAAGATGAAAGAGAGAGAGAGAGAGAGAGAGAGAGAGAGAGAGAGAGAGAGAGAGAGAGAGAGAGAGAGAGGGAGAGAGAGATATTATCACTGGAAATTACACACATCATTTACAGTACACATGCCAGTCTGGAATACTCATTGATTCTGGCAGAGATGCGAAGAGACATCAGACACCAACTATTTTCTAATCAGCTCCCATTCTATTGGGATTACAACAAGATGCACTGTGCATAGTTCTAATGTCACAACACTCCATCAGTGAAGCAGATATCAATTACAAAACAAACTTATCAGTGTCATCAAGAACACTGCTCTAAGAGTAGGGGGGAGGCAAATGTAGAACATGATTATGAAGAGATGCCATTAGATCAGAACCTATTGTTATGCAACCACCATAAGTCAGTAAAAATCAATAGCATCATTAGATGCGTAGTCTGCCGGCACACTGAATATGAAATGCATTACATGCCAATCATGCTTATGGATCAGGCAAGTACAATTGTTATTATGAATGTAGGAGATACGGTACTGCTGGTAAACATATTCCCAATGTTTTCATGAACTAATAAATAGAGTGTGTGAATGTTGTATTGATTTCGCTTCCTTATGACACACTATTATCTGATTCCATCTAGAGATTCCAAGGTTAGATCATGCCATTGGGCAGTGCTATAGACAATTACAATTCTAAACAGTATTTCTCACTTACTTCGCACCATGGGCAGCAAGATGTGTGTCTGTCTGTGTGTGTGTGTGTGTGTGTGTGTGTGTGTGTGTGTGTGTGTGTGTGTGTGTGTGTGTGCGTGTGTGTGTGTGCATATTCGCATGCACGTGTGTGTGTGTGTGTGTGTGTATGCATGTTCATGTGCGGGTGTGTGTGTGTGTGTGTGTGTGTGTGTGTGTGTGTGTGTGTGTGTGTGTGTGTGTGTGTGTGTGTGTGTGATTGACAGCAACAAGGGTTGAACGATTTACCCACCAATCATTAACAGATGTCAATTCGATTACCACCTTTCTTCACACGCGCTCCTCCCTTCTTCAAACAAAACCATGGGAGAGCCTGATGTGAAGCTTAGCAGGGAAGAGACATAATGCGATGAAGGATGGAGGGAGGAGTAGAGAAAAGAAGAGAAGAGGAGAGGAGGAGGCACAAACACACTCTCAGTGAGGGTGAGTTAGTTTATAGCAGGGAGACAGATGTGGGTGGACTTTTTCCTGTAATATCTATTAAACAGGCTTTCCTTGTCTGGGGGTGATACCTTTACCAGCAGGCAGCAGCCCCTGACCATTACTCTTCCTGAGAAACGTCATGTCAGGATAGCCAGATGAGGTTTTAAATGACTGTCACATCCCCCTCTATTTCAAATAGGCTCAGTGTTATGGCATCCTATAGGCATTTATTTTATTTACAACCTCTGCTTCAGGCTGCTTTCATTTATGGGGTGAGAATATAAACTTGATCAAAGCAAGGGGGGAAGGTTTGGCCATGTCATTGGCCAAGTGTGGTATGTTTTTAAAAAAAAAGGCGTATATATATATTTTATTTTTAAATGGCAAGTCTTAAGAAGCATTTTTAGCTATAGGGCCACCACATACCTCTGATACCCCCCTGAAGGTCATTATAAGACGACACTTAATTTAAATGGCCATACCTGAAGAAATTATTGGTGCAGTGAGACAAATGGCGATTTATAATGTTTGAAGGAGTGTAGAGAACACAAACATATGACAAAAGTGTGCCAGGTATGTGGTATCCTTTAAATGGTTGGCTGAAAGGTGACAGAAAAGTCCATTTTTTTACATGTAAAAAAGTAGGTAAGGACATATTATTGTTCTCTAATATCTACTGATTAAAGTGATACGCAACATGACTCCTCATATGATGTTAGCGTTAAGAAATATGACAAGAAATCTGCTCTGTGCAATCCCATAGGAATGTTTGTCCAGTGGAGATATATACTGTATATCAAATTTTAGTAAAGTTTAATGATGAGAGTATAAAACCTTTCAATTTGGATAGAGGGGGAACTAATATATGAAATTGGAGAGAAAGCCATCAAAATGGCTACCAAGCATTGCTACAGGCCAATACCACTCCTACTCCCATAACTTAATGAATTATTGGTGCAGTTAGATCAATGATGGTTAATAATGTTTGTAGGGTTGGAGAACATATACAAGACAATATATATTGAGTCGTTATATGGCTTGCATCAGCATCCTAATCTGTTACTATTACTTTTTACTATTGTTTGCCTTTTTCTGCCGCCTCCACAGCTTAAACCACTTAAATTAGACTTCAAACCAACTTTAAACTGTGCAGACTTCCCCAGGTCAGGTTGCTTGAAAAAAAACAACCTTCTGATACCATCTATTCATTTTGAGAAGTACTCAAATTTGCATGAAATCCCATTAATTCCTATGGCCATTCGCCCAGAATAGGGGACATTTCTAAATGTACATAACTGCAAAATAAATTGTTTTTGACAGTTTTTAGAGGACTCTGTTGTCACATTTCTTCCAACGATTTAAAGGACGCATACCCGTCACACTTTTGTCTGTTAATGTTCTCTACACTCCTACAAACATTATAAACCACCACTGGTCTTACCGCAGCAATCATTTATTCAGTTATGGCCTTTCAAAATAAGCGTCGTCTAGGCCATAAAGTGATGGTGAAAATGGCAGCCAGGGGGATATAAGACCAAATCTGTGATGGCCCTATAGCTAAAAAAGCTCCTTAATACCTGCCCACATTTGGTGCTTTCATTACAAAAGGCACAATTCCTTCAAAATGTGGCCTCTAGCCGCCCACTATACTATGAAATGAGATGGATAAAAGTGAAAAGAAAAACAAACATGTGATCTCCCATATAAATGGCTCATAAAACGGCTGTAGGTGGGGCATTAGAGTGCAAAGATCATCTCATTACTAAACTAGGTTAAATGTTGACAGGGAATTTAGTAGAGAGAGGAGAGTCCTGGTGCTTGTGGGCAGGACCTGAGATTGACTTCAGACATGAGAAGGAGGGGTCCTTTGAAATCATTCTGAGAGAACATGTTACCATGGCAGTGCAACTGTAACATCCACAGGTCTCACCAACCTCCCCCGACGCAGCTTTCGTTCTTTGTAATCAGAAAGCGTCTGACGTTTTAATTATACATAATGTATATACTGTATACATCACTTTTTTTTCCAGACATGTCTCTTTCTCTCTCTCTCTCTCTCTCTCTCTCTCTCTCTCTTAGGGCTACTTCAGAGAACTAATGTGTTGTGTGTGTTAACATGCCGCAAGCTACTTTCCCTTCCTTTTTTAGCCTTTTGTTTACTCGTCTCACAGACGTTTGTTTTTTAGCTGCCGGGCTATCTACCACTGGGCTGTTTAGTGGGATTACATCTGCATGATCCCGACAGCTACAGATGCACAGCGGAAAAAGTAACATGACTGATAGCGAACCAGTGGGGCTTTAGTGTCTCCTCCACTCGTTTACTCTCATGAACCAATCACTGAGCAAACCCAGAGAAAAGGGAAACAGCAAATTAAGCCGCTTAACGTTTTTTTGGTCTTCCTTTTAAAATGGTTTGCCAGAAAAAAAAGCTTTAAATCAATAGCACAGATTTGAATGGATTAGTAAATACAGTGTCTTTCATAATATTATTCTAGTTCCGGGTATCATTAGTTATTAAGCTTCGTTCTGCGTTGGATTAATTCTGCCCCTTGGAAACCCCATTAATTTATGCAGCATGTATCATCCTCCGGTGGTGCTAATTGTATATTGATAAATAACAGGCTAACTGCAGAGGAAGAGATAGGTCTTGAGTAAATGAATTGTGAATATTGTCCTCTTGTTGTCTGTTAATTGTAAACTAAATTTGCCACAATTAGGCACCATGCAGTACAACTACTTAGTTTCAGAGAACAAATTGGCATTAAATTAACATACAGATAGGACTCTTGTACAGAGTAGTTTATTAGTATCAGTGAATATCTTCACACATGCTCCTCTACCTAACTTATTTCACAGCTTCTTAAAGACAGATTAAAAAAAGAACACAATGCCAATGCAGAGCTTTAGAATTGCTACATTCTGTATGGATATTCAAGTGTATGTCTCCCTCTTGAATTAAGTGATTTGAGAGGGTTAAATTAATTACCAGACAAATAACTTTTATTCTACTGTCAGAGTGGTTTTGAGGGTTAAAAATCGAACATCAAGATTATCACCAAGTGCCATATTAGCAGAAATGTTTTGGGAAACATGTATTCAAGAGAGGTAGGACCCTGTTAGCATGTCTGAATTTCCTCAATGTTTCATTTGAGTGAACTATGCCTTTTTGGTGCAGTATATGTTCATACTTTACATATTGCTGTATATGCAATCTGAATATATAAATATGTATAATTTCAGCCACAAACAACCTTTCACTTGCAGTACACTCATACAGTTGTAATGAATGGGGAAATGGAGATGGGGAAAACCTAGACACATATTTTCTCTGTAAAATGTAGAAGTGTAAACAAATACAGAGAGAAGGGGTATGCATGCCTGGCGATAAAGGAGGGTAACACACATGGAAACGACTGCTTTGATGTTGTGTGCTCTGTGTTTATATGAGCAGTACTGCTTTGATCTTATAATGCGAGTAGTCTGGAGCAGAGTGTCAGGGTAGTATCTACTGCTAAAGGCTGCAGCCCATCCACCCACCTTTCACGAAGAGGGAGGCATGTGGGTGAGGGGGTGGGGAGAAAGTATGAGCCAGTGTATATAGATCACTGGGTATGAGTAGCAATCTGAACAATCACTCCTCTTCCACACCAACTGTTTTCCTCTGAAAATGACCTGTCATTCGAACAGGCAAATGCAAGTGCACTTACCAAACCAAACAAGGGGGATATTTCCACTATTATGTAGAGAGTAAAGGTTCAGCACTCGAAATATATTACGGTGGAATTATATATTATGGTCGAATGCAGCGATATCATACTGTATGTGATACTGTCCTTATTTTCACCTTTCTATAGACACCCAATCGAATGATGTGTAGACAGCCAGATGTGCCGAGTCCTCTCTACCCCCCGTCCAGACACACATGGCTGACCTCCAGACATGGAGTCAGAAAGGGAGGTGGGGAGAGAAAGAAGGGAGAGGATGGAGGGATGGGAGGGATGGAAGGAGGGAGGGGGAGGGAGACTATACTCAGCGCCATCCTGACTAATATTCAGAGGTCATTTTCAAATAGAGTGACTGGAGAATCTGATGTTTGGAATCTGAAGAGATGTCCCATTGTAAAAGGCCTAGTTGTGCATGGGCTGGATTAGAATAAAGTCTAATGATTGTCTGTTTGAACTGAGGGGCCCAGTCCTGTGATTAGATTACTCCTCCACAGAGCCATGCTGTGTAAATGTACACTGGTGAGAACTAAAAGTGCAGCAGCGCTGTGAAAAGAAACTAAGACCTGCCAGGGAAAGGTCACACAGGGTAGAAAATAAAGTGCTGCTTTTTTCATGTCCTGTAAATCAAATATGAACATGAATCTCTCTTTCAGAGCCCTACCAAAGTGGTCCTATTATGAGTCTGTTGCCTAGTTACCCTTTAATGCAGATTTGATTAAAAAAATGGAAGGCAGGGTATTGTGTACAAATCACTGCTGCTGATTTGTGATACTGATTGAATGCATATCAGAAAAGGTTACACTCACAACCTTTATTGTTATTGTTAATGCAAAATGTAAAGAACCACATATGGCAAGCCTGTTACTGAATTTGTCAAACATGTTAATGTCCTCTCTCTATATATATTGAGTGTTAAACATTGACCCCAGGTGATTTGTGGAAACTACTGTTTCAGGGTATATTTGCTTGTAAAATGAAAGAATGAAAACTAATTTGACATTATGCAATATGTTGGGAGTCCATCAGTAATAATGATGATGATTTGAATCATTGTGACAAATAACAGTGATAAAATACCATTTGATAGCTTCATGCCTTATATGAAAGCATGTCGTTTTGCGCTTTGCTTCCCTCTCTGGCAACACTGACATTTGAAAATGTACATATGCTACATTTTCTAATAGGGCCAATTGTGTCCATATGATTGTAAAAAAACGAAACATAAAATAGATTTTTGTGCTTTTGTGCTTTTGTGATTTGTAGTGCTTTGTTTGGACCAAAACAGAACTCTTCACTGAATAACTGTGATATCATTCCTTGATTGCTACCGATTTATCATGGCCATTAAGCACTATTAAAGTTTCAAAATCGACATACTGGACCATTGAGAATAAAACAAAGACATTGTACATTCGACAAAATAAATGTACAATGCAGGTATTTGGCATGCATCTAATATTTTAAACTTGAGGTGTTTTCTTGGACTTATAGCTGAAACTATTAGCAATGAAGTTCGGAAGGGGATGTAAATGAGTGTTAAAGAAAGGCTCTCATTTCATCAGTCCAAGAGAAACTGGTCCTGGTGGGCAAACCTTGCTGCTCTTTCATGCCTTCCTCATGTCACCATGGCAACACACCAACCCCTGCAGGCATCTGCCAAACTGACAGTCCGTGTGCACACATACACCCATTCATCCCCCCCCCCCCCCACCCACTCACCCACACACACGCACGCACGCACGCACGCACGCACGCACGCACGCACGCACGCACGCACAAACACACATACCAACTCTAATTCTTTAGCTATTTTCAATTGCTTTATCATAAAATTGGCCATTTATCAGCTCTGGGTTTTGTCATATATTTGTTATAAAGACAGTATTCCTATCTTCTTATACCAGGGCTAATTTGTGATAATTCTGGAGAAGTAAATGGCTGCAGGCGGTGCACATCTTGTGATGCAGATCTGGCTAATGGCTTTATGTTGAGATACAATCAGGCCTTAGGGGCAGGATCACACAGAGTGGAAGCCGATCACAAGCCCTTCCCTGCGGGGCGTAACGGTATTTTCCACGGTTGAGCTGGGCTGTCGCTGCGCTTTTAGGAAACTGGAGACAACGACACACTCAATGTGACAGTCTACCACCTTCTGCAGTAGGTCTGCAAACTGTGAACTGCCATCCTGCCGGCCTGCCTTCCACTCTTTAGCAGATGCTCAAACAGCCAGCATAAAGACTTGGTAAAACAAGGCTTGGAGAGAGGGGAGAGAGTATTCAGATCTTGGTGTTGTATTGGACAAAATGCAGTGTTTTCAATTATCATTCAAGATAGTTGCATAAGAAACTTTTTTGCATATGACAGCAATTTGAGACGCTTGAATTGGCTTTGGCATTCAGCAGCTGTTTCACGGAGAGATACATAAAGAATAGAAACAATAGTGTACACCCTAACCGTGTACTATATGCAGCTTTGGAACACAAATGGCAGATTTTGCCCTGCGGGACCATTTTAGCAGTTTTCCAATTCACTTGAGCTCAAGATAGCTTTCTTCCCCTTCACATATTGAAAGAGCTCACAAATGCCCTGGCTTATGATAATTTAAATTGGGGTGTGAAATAAAACATCATTTTTAAACAATTTTGTAGTCTCTTACAAGCGTAGGAGAACAAAAACCAAGTAGATACAGCACAGTATGTACATTTGCATGAGGGTGTTTGAGGAATTTGTTGGCTGTGTAAAATACAGAGTCTATAAGCTGTCGGAAAACAGACAAGCTGTTATCTTAGAAATATCTTATGCATTGACATTGGCAAACTGTATATGACTAGTGAGCAGTGTTCTGAATCAGTATTGTAATATCCTCCCATACAACCCCCCATACACAGATATGCAAGCACGCAGACACACACACACACACACACACACACACACACACACACACACACACACACACACACACACACACACACACACACACACACTCACACTCACACAGACACACACCTACACACAACACACACATAGGCACAAATACAGGTCTTAGGCCCCTCTGCTGTGCAGAAGATTAAAATGATCTGCGCTCGTTAAATTAACGGTCCCTAGTGCTGTCTAATTAGCATGTAATAGGACACCAAATCCAGCACAGGAGGCTTGTTATTTAAGGATAAAGCTCATCTCTCATTTGAATGCATTTTTCATAAGCTGAGCTAATTAAGTTTCATTAGCATTATTAATTAAACATGAAAAGTTCCTCATTCCCTCTCTATGTCTGTGTGTGCTTCAGAACGGCACTGAGTGACAGCTCTTGCCAGAGCAACGTTGGAAATCACCTTCAAACAGAAGGTCCTATCATGAAGTAAAGAGTAGATGGATACATTAATATATACAAACTAATTTAGCTATGCTATCTATCACTCACAACAACAACAACAACACCTGTACATTCAACTCCCACTGCCAAGATCGCCATCTCCGTGCAAAGCTGATTAGCAATGTGACCTTTGGGAGCAGGCATTTACTGTAAGTACAACACTGCACAACATCCACCTACATAATATCACAATAGGTGGTCTGAGATGGGTGGATTACACAAGACTGTCACTCAAAGGGATGCTGGTTTGTAGCCCACAGGTTTACAGCTCTGAAACCCACAATTATTCACTTATTCAAACAGTGAAGTGTCCCAATCTCAGCAAATCCTCTCAAAACAATAATTCAATTTCTCTGTCACTGGTGAAGTGTATAGAGTTACAAGTGTAGAACCAATCTGGCAGTTTGGAGAAATAGCCTGCCTCTTGGCGAGCTGAAGATTTAATTTTTTTCATGGAAGACAGTTTGACTTGAGTCCAGATGATGTCAGAGCTGATACAGATACGTCAGGCCTCATCTTTTGCCAGACAGGGCTAAGTGAAACTAAATCAATATTGCATCTTTGCCATGTTCTCGTTGCCCCTGGGCCCTACGTTGGCGCTTCCAAGTCCTGCATGGTACCAAACCACTATGCTACTGCCATCCAATTGTCTCCTTGAGACATTTGTGTTTGTGGATCTTGGAAATAACAACTCAAATTGGTTGATTTTGCAAAGAATAGATCATATTGAGCAACAAATTCATGTATGTAAGAACAATGTGGATAAGCGTGTTGCTACTGTCATACACTTTGGCACTCTTACCAGTTTGTATTAAAGGGGCAATCTGAGATTGGTACAGAAACCTTTTAATGATAAATAGCCATTGAATATTAAAGAGTATAACTTGTCTAAAAAATATAAAATGTCTCAGGAGCTTAGTTCAACTCTCTCACCCCATCAGAACCCAAAATATAAGATAATTTTACTCCATTGTAAATGCAACAATGCAATTGTAAACAAATCAAAATATGGGATGCGTCTATCAAATCATAATTCATATTCAATTGAGTTGACTAAATGGCTCCTTCACACTATATAGCTTCAAAACATGGTTAAAACTATAATTTCAATCTCATGGATGGTCAGTGCTTGCATCCATACAGTAGCTCCATCTATACATTTGAGAGTGGTTATATTTCTCCAACCCAATCCTGCAACAAGGTGTGGAGACTACTTTGTTATTGTTTGAATCCCAGATTTCCCCATCTTCCACCTTTATTTCTTCATGGGCTATTTTCTTCAAAATAACACTGTAATGGTAATGGTGTTTTTGGACCAATTATGTCAAATGTGTCAAGTATTTTAGTGAATAAGCCTTTCACACACACAGAAACACACACACACACACACACACACACACACACACACACACACACACACACACACACACACACACACACACACACACACACACACACACACACACAGACACGGACACACAGATTAGAATTTTGTCCTTTTATGTATTGTTGTTAGGTGGTCCTCAAGGACAAGAAACCCCACAGTACCTGAAAGGAAAAAAATCCCAAAGGTGAGCCAACTCTAATTAAAATGTGGAGGCCAGATGTTTTGCTTCTTTGTGTCTTTTCCCAAATGTATCCCTTTGGCAGCTTTAAGCCTCCATCGAAGACTTATTTGGATGCACAATAAAGCAATAAAACCTGCTTTCATTTTCATCCAGGAGATATGCTGATACACTCTATTTAGGAAAATACACTGCTACTGTACAGTATGAGATACCTATAAATAATGGCAGACTATACTGTATTCTCAGACTGTATAAAATACCAGCCTATAGAGACACACACAGCCAACAGAGCTGCTCTTATTGCACAGAGGATAGAGACCCACAATACTTGTCATTCATGTAATTAAAGACCATAGAGAACAAGAGACTGAGTTTAGAGATGAATACATTTTGAGGTTATGGTAGATAACATACAGCAATGAGGCTGTTGCTGTTTTTAGATCTTTAGTCTAGGCCTGTGATGAACTGTGTTGATGGCTTACTTTGGATTCAGTTTTTATAGAGTGCCTGTGGGGGAATGTGAGGGAGGTGGGAAGAGAGTTGTTGATTGAGCTGTCTGGCAGTTGAGATGTATGTCTCTGTCTTAATCAATGGCCTGATTCGCATCAGCAGCCACATGACTTGACTTTTTATTGTCAAGCACATTGTTGATTAGCCATATTTGAAGAATGGATATTCATGCCATATTTTCTCGCTATGTACATGGGCTATCGTGCCTAAATCGTGCATAAATGCTCATGCACAGACCTATTATGTCGGATTACAGAGTAATAGCCTGTCCTGCATAGTAATAATACCTCTGTCAAATATTAGGAAAATATTTGCAAAATGTGAGAGCGTGACCAACAGGGCTCAAACTCGGGTCTACTGGTCACCTCAAGACAGCCTTATCCGGCTAAGTTCAAATCTAGACATCAGCTCAGGGGCGTCTCACTCTCGGGTTCAAGTCTCGGGTCTCGGGTCTCAGGCAACGTTTCTCACGGTCTCCAAACCACCTCTGTTAAATGCTGTAAGCCTAGCCAGTCACAAATGAAGACAGATTTGTGCATTCTACATTTGTGCATTCCTAATATGGAGGAGTTGTGCAGTGCTATTTTTGAGATCGTCATATTCCCGGTTTGCTATAATATTGCAAAAGAAGAACAAATATCCAGGCTAAAATTCAATACAATTTAACTCTGCAAAGAAATTTAACAAAACACAGATCACTATTATGCAGTGCAAACACTTTCAAATATGCTCCGTCCTTGAATCCATCCGAATAAAATGATTAGCATGCTTAATTGAATTGCATTAATTATGCTCTATATCTCCTTTGAGGATTATCTTGCCCTGGCTTAGAGTGATAGCAGTTAACAGTCAGCGTATACCTGAATTAAATCTGGTGACAGGGACCATGTTAGGATTAGGTTTGGGGTGCAGCTACAGTACTCTATCTCTCTCTCTCTCTCTCTCTCTCACACACACACACACACACACACACACACGTGCGTGCATGCACACATTCATTATGTTTCTATTTTTTCAATTCACATTTTCACTGTAAAATGAGCAGCTTCCAAGGAGGTCCTCTGACCAAATATGGCAACCTCATGTCCTGACCATCCAATCAAAATTATAGGCTAGCTAGTTCACTGACTCACTGTGTGTGTAGGTCTTTCTGGCGCAACATTCTGGAGAGAGAAATATTGAGAGAAAGAAATACAAATTAATTTCTTACAAAAATTAAGGAGAAAAAGCAGAAAGAGAGCGAGAGAGAGCTAGCTATTTTTGTAATATTATGTTGTATTTTTTTGTGGTTATTGTAGCGGTATGGTATGAAGGTTTGACTTGGAGAGGTTTTTGCACCTGGTTACAGACAGCTGTTGTGCACTGGAGTTACCAGGTGAAGGGAAAAGGCGAGAGGAGAATAGCGCGTGGATGAGGGAAGGAGTCATACAACAAGCAAAGTGATTGTGTTGTATGTGGCTGCTATGAAAGTGAACTGTGCAAGTGATCGGATCAGCGAGATCCAGGCAAGAGAGTGCACGGTGGTATTGAATGTGTCAATGTCACCGTGATAACTCCAATCTATCTCTCCTCCTGTGCACCTTGTTATACACGTTCATATGTAGGCTAGGTTGTAGCAACATCAAGATGGGTATTGGGTGGGCCAATTCTAGTATCATGCCTGGGCTGGGTATGTAATAGCCTAAATCGGTGTTACATTGAGCTGGATGAATGGAATATGAATGCAGTCATCCAAAATGCTGTAATAGAAATAAGGCCATACTCATTAAAAAGAAAATAGTCCTTCCTAATCTCAACGGCACCAGCCGCCACTGCCACACACACACACACACACACACACACACACACACACACACACACACACACACACACACACACACACACACACACACACACACACCGTCTCTCTTACTCTGCTTGTCTCTCCGTCATTAGGAACAACACTCTAACTCTTTTTCAATCACTCTCACTCTATGTCACTTTCTCCCACTTGCTCTCACACTCAAGGACTCACTCAATCACTTGCTCTAACACTCAAAGACTATCTTAATCACTGTCTTTCTCTGCCAGTATTCCCCTCACTCGCTTTTACACTCAAAGACATATCAATCATTCTCTCCCAGTCTCTCCTCTACCTACTGGTATTGACATGCTATCACTTTTTCCATCATAGACAATGTAAAGCAAGGTGGTATTACATCTTGTATGCATGTGAACTGGCTTCGTCACTCAAAAATATGAATAATTATGTATTGATGAATATCAAACATCATCGTGCCAGCGGTTTATATAACAGCATCAGTTTGCCACTTAAAGCCCATATCACACAAAACCAAACTCTTGCACAACATATGATGCGATCATGACTAATTCATCAGTGAGGCTCCATTAATTGTTAAATGGGAAAACAACTTATTCAAGACATGTCAGTTGTAGCCATGTCTTTTTATACACCAAGAAGGAGCCTAAAAAACATAAGGAGAGTTTGGACACGATATCCAGGCGTGGACAGCAGGGGCTATCTATTTTCAAAAATGATTGGAATTATATAATGATGCTAATTGTGCTAGTTATATCTCTTTTGCAAGGTTTACTTCAATTTCAATTTCCAAATGGAGAATTCTAATGTGTTATGTAGCTATTATTTTAAGTATTCTAAGTTTGGTTGGCACATTGCCATTGTTTACAGCATCCTGGATTATCATAGTTTGAGGCTCCTACATGACCTCAAAGCACCTCTCACCCTGTGTGGGCAGACAGGAGCCGAGAACAGGAAATTCAGACATGTCAGAATTCAAATTGGACCTGATCGTCTCTTCTCTTCTTGTCGTGGACAAACTCACACTGTGCGAGTCAAGGCATCAAGTTCACCGCAGATGACCACGTTGACAGCCTATATGTAAATCTCGTCATGAGAACTTGGTTCGTGACAAATTGGTGGCTGAAATCGTGCAGTGTCTGCCCGGCTTTACCAGAAAATAATGAAGTCCATACATCACATAATAATAGGTGCACTGTTTATCCCAGTTTTGAGGCATTCTGGAGAAGGGGAGTTTATCCTTTGATAATTAGCGTCTCTCAGTGAGGAGCTTAAAAATAAACAGAGGTGTTAGTTATGTGTGAAGAAATAATTCCATGCTTTGATAACAACAGGACACCCTCAAGCAGAGAAACAGTAGCGTGCTACAGCTAATTAAGAAAGGATTTGGCTGAAAAGCAAGGCTACTTTTCCACATTATGCATTGATTTATTTATGAGTGCATGGACTACATTTGGAGTGGGCTGGAATTACTTTGGCTACCAACACATGCTTCATATCTGATTATCACAATATGGTGATGGTGAGTGGCAAAACACGACTTAACACAGAGACATGTACCATGTATGCTACATAGCTTTCTTTCCCGACATATGTGTGACCACGCCCGCATAATTGCTAAAGTGACCCTATATTGTGGTGTTGTTGTAATTTGCAGGACTTTTTAATGACCATTTTACAATAGGATATGTGGCAGACAAACACACTTTTTAATTCTTATTGTATAACATGTAATTTTAACCTGGCGGGCCAGATCATGTAGTAGTACAATAGCGAGGAGGGCTTCTTAGTTGATTAGTTGAGCAATCACATTGATTGGTTCACACTTAACTGCTTTTTTTGCATGGGGCGAGACCTTTCACTACCAAATCAATTAGAGTACAGTCTCAGCAAAAACTGAGACATGATAGGTTCAATTAGAAAATATGTTATTGCAACCAGTGTGAAGCCAGGTAAAGTACAGCCCTTTCATTACATATTGTGCCAACTAGACTACTCCAAAAGATGGTACCCACTAATTAGCTGGTGGACTAATTAGCCATGTAGCTCGCTAGAAATGGCTAAATAGGATAGCTTTTTATCCAGGCAAGTGTATTTGTACATCATCTCAACAAATCTCAACATCTCAACAAAATAAAGGTTTTCAAAACCTCTGTATCATTTCTATCCAGATGACCCCATGCCCTATCTCCCTCCTCAGCACTTCTAACACTTCTAACATTCGCTCCTGAAATATTGATATTCTATATAGCGTATGGCGGGGTACAGTAGCTTGCCCCAAGCAGCTATTGAACTCACAACCTATTGCTTACAAACCGGCTGCACTAGTTACTGCCCCAAAAAAAGTTAAAGGGGAACGCTGCCAACGCCGCTTCTCTCTGACTCAGTGGACTCAACGCTGACTCCTCTCTGACTCAGTGGATGACTGTCTGACTCCTCTCTGACTCAGTGGATGACTGTCTGACTCCTCTCTGACTCAGTGGGTGACTGTCTGACTCCTCTCTGACTTAGTGGATGACTGTCTGACTCCTCTCTGACTTAGTGGATGACTGTCTGACTCCTCTCTGACTCAGTGGATGACTGTCTGACTCCTCTCTGACTTAGTGGGTGACTGTCTGTCAACGTGCACACCTCTCTTACTCGAAAACAAGGGCATGCCTCCCCCCAACTGCAGAGCTAGATATACACTTGAAGACATCAAATCTCCCAAACGATTGTGAGACATAGCATATGCATTTTATGGGATAATATTGGGTAGCGGGTTCACAATTTTACTGAACTCTCTGCCAAGCAAAGGAGCCTGCGGGAAACACCCACGCGAGGGAACTGCTCATACGTCATTCAAAACACAGACACCGGTAGCACTTTTTTTAGGAACACATAGTGATAGCTAGCAATTGTAATGCATACACAACACCACTAGTTTTCTAATTCTGCTTCCCCAACATGAATCTGTTTGCTGTGACAGAACGTTTATTTCTTCAAGAGATTGGCTGTATTCGACAAAGTTCTCTGGAGTGCTGCAGTGATGGAGGGGTTGCTTTCGCTCTAGCTCCGCCCTCCTGAGTGAGAGAGGTGCACATGTTGACAGACAGTCCTCCACTCAGTTAAGGTCAGAGAGGTAATCGACAAAATTTCCCAAATTTGCAGTTGTTCCCCTTCAATTCGCTTGGCGGAGATGCTAACATGCCTTACACAGGGTCGTTACCGTATCCCCTCCATTCGGGAGAGCGTGCCCTCACACTATCCCTGTCTGTCTGTCTGTCTGTCTGTCTGTCTGTCTGTCTGTCTGTCTGACTCCTCTCTGACTCAGTGGATGACTGTCTGACTCCTCTCTGACTCAGTGAATGACTGTCTGACTCCTATCTGACTCCTCTCTGACTCCTATCTGACTCCTCTCTGACTCCTATCTGACTCCTATCTGACTCCTCTCTGACTCCTCTCTGACTCCTATCTGACTCCTCTCTGACTCCTATCTGACTCCTATCTGACTCCTCTCTGACTCCTCTCTGACTCCTCTCTGACTCCTATCTGACTCCTCTCTGACTCCTATCTGACTCCTCTCTGACTCCTCTCTGACTCCTCTCTAAGTCCCTCACGTGGACACGCCTCTCCAATGGCACACACGGTCACCATCCCACTTATGACACCAGTGTAGCGAATGGCAGGGTAGAGTAGCCTGCTCTAAGGGGGTATTGAATTCATGACCTTGCACTTACAAACCGGCCAGGCTAGCTACTTCCCCAAGAGAGTTAACTAGGTTGGCGGAGATGCCAACAGGCCTTATACACGGTTTGTACAAAATGAAATATCTAGTCATGATCTATTAATGGATTCCAAGGGGGGAATACCCAAAGGCACAGACATGCAACAACTATCATTTCAGGGTGTTGCTCTCACCGTATCTAGAATGGATGTAGCACACTGCAAACACTTTGGCAATTTATTGAATGTTGATTTATTGAAACATCAACTCTACACTGTGTATTTCATATCCCAAACCCCCCTCAGCAACAGTAACACCTTCAAACACAAACCTTCACAACTGAATAGCCATTAGTTGCCACTTCGCAGATATTTTCCTCACTCTCTAAACCACTCAGCCTCAACTATCCTAACAGCTCTGCTTTTCCTTTACCATTCACACCCACACGCCTCACACCTACACCAACCCAACCACCCCCTCCTCCCCCCCCCCCAACACCGCCTGCCAACGCTGCTCTCAGCCACACAAACATGCAAAATACATCTCCAGATTAGGTGGGAGAGATGACAGATACATTAGGTTGCTGTTTAATTCATTCTCACGTTTTCCCATCACCATAAACAAGAACATCTCTATTCCCACAGTGAATCTCCGTGAACAGGGAGCACATTTTAGAGGAAAGAGACTGCCGTGTGAACACTCAAGTGTCTGCAGTGTACGACTGACGTTCTCTTTTACTTTAATCTAACAATAACATGAGTGTGCATAGAGGCACAGGAACAATGAGCTACATGAAGGCTTAGCCTACTTTTCCAAAAAAGTGGTCTATGGAAGAAGTGTTTGGCAAAATAAAAAAATTACTGAGTGGCTTTTTGTTGCTGTATCGATGATGAAATCTACACTTCAGTATTTACACTCATGCCTTGTTTCTCAAAGGCATGTTCATTTCATAATAACATATTACAATATCTTAATTGTTAATATCATAAAATACAATGTAATAAGCCTATAGGCTACATTCATAGGAGACTTAAGGTTACATTGATGTCTGGCACTCTTCTTGGCTAACAAGAACAAACCAGCACACAATCGAGCAATTTTATTAACCTTGGAAGATGAGCCACTTAAAATTCAGAGCGTATAAGGATAACACTGATCTTTCACATCCACAAACACTGCGCTAGGTGTGAATGTGTATATATTGAACACCATCCCAGCATTTCCGCCCACTGTTGTTTCTCACACCCTCACCAACATGCATGTACACAACTCCCACATTCACTCACTCACACACAAACACACACACACACACACACACACACACACACACACACACACACACACACACACACACACACACACACACACACACACATACTGCCCTTCCCCAGTTCCAGGGTGATACAAGGAAAATAGATCATCTGCTGGACATTGTGTCCTTCATGTTTGCTCTGAGAATATAGAATAGGAATAAAAGACTGTTTGTATTGACAAACACTGTTTGTATTGATCAATAATAAATAGTTGGCTTCCAAATTGAATTGTGCTTTATGTTTAACTGAAAAGAATATGCCTTTGTTTCCCAGAGAAGTCTCTGTTTTCTATGCTTAACTGAGCACATGAATAAAATAACAATTTTCGCCCGATTGATATGACAAGTTACTGATATCTGAATTCAGTTATGTTTCGATGGCCGTGCCTTCCACTCTGGTCATTTCAGTGCTGTCAGGGTTTTGTCAGCATAATGATAAAGTGTTATGACTGGGCATAAAATCAGTGAGTCAGGGAAAAAAGCAAAGCATTCAGCTCAGCATCTGCATTGTGTTTCAGTAGAATGGGTTTGATTAGAGTCTCCCACAGTTAAGTAAGTAAACACAATACATACAGATGATATATAATCACCCAAGTACCACACAGGTCCAGTAATCGATCAGTCCTGTCGACCTCGCTGCTGATTGCCTCTCTCCAGTCTGGGGTGAAATGTGTTTGGTCAGCATAAACAGAGCACCCTCCAGCAGCCAGCACGGGGTATATTACCTAACTTAATGTAACCCTGACCCTCCTAAACTCTACCAGCAGACAAATACAACATGTCTCTCTCTCTCTCTCTCTCTCTCTCTCTCTCTCTCTCTCTCTCTCTTTGTGTGTGTGGGTGTGTGTGCCTGGTGTTTGTATGTGTGTGTGTGTGTGTGTGTGTGTGTGTGTGTGTGTGTGTGTGTGTCACAAAAAAAAAAGAAAACTAATTCTGTTTTTGTCCATTTCCAGGATGACTGATAACACTGTCATTGTGACAGTTCCTCATAAATGGCTTGGGATACTCTATCATCACTCACCTGACCAAAAACACATAGAGTATTTTGTCATACTGTAGTACTTCATGCCAACATCAAGCACATGAGTTTGGTTCCCAGTTATGTCTATGTTCAAATGTGTACATGAAATATGGAATGTTTCTGCCCCTGTGATGGAGCTATTAGACAAAATGTGCACAGGCTCTTCAAAAAAGCTCTAATATATTTTACAGTATAAGATTGCATAACATGAGGAAAAATGAATATCAAGTGCAATCCATCACTTCTGTCAGTTTGGTGAGATGAGATGGTCGTCTTGGGTGAAGAAATGAATTAGATTTCCAATGCAGCCTGACATCTTAAAATGAGCAGCAGGAGAATGTTCTGTATTTTCTGTCAATATTCGTGATCACAATGTCAGGAATTTTAGTGATGAAAAGTTGTACCTTTGCTTATCTGTCTAGTTATGCTCCCTGTGTAATGTTTGATGTAAAATGGCCTCTCTTGCTTTGGGCTCTTTGTCGTTGTTTGCTACCATTTTCAGTGTAAACGGTACATGAAAGATTGACTTGGTCCATTGGAATAGTCTCACTGAGAGTAGAGGAGGCAGCTTCTATCCTGTGTTGTTTTGTCAAAACACTGTGGCACTCTGGAGAGCTGTAAAACACATCATTAGAGCCACACTGACCACACAATCCATTCCAAAGTATAACCAACAGTTTAATCTAATAGAAAATGTGTGGGATGCGGGACCATTAGTTGTCCATAATAAACAAGAACACATCGTTAAATGAGTGTTTGCTGTGAAAGAGCCATTTAATTAACTTTAAGATCTGCAAGGTTTGGTGTCTGTCTGAATGTATGACCATGCGTGGGCGTGTGCATGTGTGTGTGTGTGTGTGTGTGTGTGTGTGTGTGTGTGTGTGTGTGTGTGTGTGTGTGTGTGTGTGTGTGTGTGTGTTCTGTCGGTCATTACTAGTTTTCCAGAGTCTGTGATGAATATATTTTTTCCACTAGAATTTCTTTCCATATATTGTTCATGTCAAGATGAGGCCCTGTTAATGTGAATGTACGTTTATCATCCACATTCCTGGAATAAATCTTAGGTGGGTTGAACCTAATTTATTTTACCCAGATATCTGGCACTATCAATATTGCCTCAAGAGCCAGAAAGAAAATACTTTACATCTCATAGTCTATACAGTCTTTGTACTTTTCATACTTTGTACTTTTTATATATATAGGCCTCTATAATCCCACCAATCATTCTCACATGAGAGCAGAGACACCACCAAAGGGCTATTGCCTTTATCAGAGGAGGCATGAAATTGTGACACAACGACGGCATCCGTTGTTTAAGTTACATTTGGATAAAAAAAAAAAAGTAAAAAGCCATTATGTCAGGAAACAGCCAGTGCATCTCCTGTGCTCTGCAAGTGAAATGGCAAAGTCTAATTAAAGTGCGGCTACACCACAGGCAGCCCCTGCAGTCAACCTGGGAGAATGGAACAAAGATAGCTGTTTCCCCCCCCCCCCCATCAAATAATTACTATATAAGCAGTTTCTTTTCTCTCCCGTAATGGAGGGCTTAAACAAAGTTTGTTGTGTTTCTTTGTGAAGAGCTGATTTTCAGACTCTGGGACCGTAACACTATGGCAGTGACAAACCTTTCTGATGAGCAGCATTCAGTGGGTAGCTGGGAAAACAATGAGGTGCTTATGGGGGTGGGGGATTGTGTGGTGGGGTTGCTGTAGGAGGGCTATGAGTCAAGCGAGTAGGGGGCTAGGAAGACATGTGTGGGGGGTTAGACTCCCTCGCCACAATGCTGGTTATTAGCTTCTATTTCCTTAAGTCTGCCACCCGCTTGACTCTCAATACAAACTGAAGCTCATCTGTAAATGAGCTGCTGAAAAAACTCACAACACAGTTAGAGACAGCATGCACCAGAAATGTAGAACACAAAGCAATTATACTCCTTAGTAAATCTGCGAACAAAAGATGACATTTTTCGCAGTTTATAATTACCAGCAGGGGAGATGACACAAACCTCAGCTTTGTCCTGTAACAAATTCGGGGACAATACACACATTTAACCAATCAAATGCATTTCAATTGGTATGTATGTTCAGGAACGTACAGAGGTTGTGGTTACTTCCACATACTGTACCTCAATGAGATGCTCCAAATCATGGATGCCTGCCAACGATGCTAATATTGTTTCAACAGAAACAACATCTTGGGTCAACGCAAGTACTGTTCTTAGGTCAGCACCATGGATAAAGGACACTTTTCTCTCAGCACCACAGACAGCACATTCTTCATGCATTATCATGAACAGCAGAGACTCACACTTCATTAGGAACACCTGTACACCTTCTCATGGTGGAGGTGGTGTAATGGTGTGGGGAATGTTTTCTTGGCACACTTTGGGCCCGTTAATACCAATCAATCATCGCTTGAATGCCACACCCTATTTGAGTATTGTTGCTGACCATGTGCATCCCTTCATGGCGACAATGTGCATCCCTTCATTTACCCATATTCAAATGGCTACTTCCAGCATGATAATGCACAATGTCACAAAGCAAAAGTCATCTCAAACTGATTTCATGAACATGATAATGAGTTCAGTGTTCTTCAGTGGCCTTCCCAGTCATCGGATCTGAATCCAGTAGAACACCTTTGGGGTGTTCCTAATAAAGTGTTCGGTGAGTGTAGACTGTGTAAAGAAGTTGTGTGCCGATGTGCATGCATGTGTGCATGCGTGTGTGAGTATGTGCGTGTGTGCATGTGTGTGTGTGTACGTGTGTGTGTCGGTCTGTCTGTATGTGCGTGCATGTGTGTGCGTGTACGTCTGTCTGTGTGCATGCATCCTTGTGTGCACCTGTCTGTAAAAGAAAGAGAGAAAGAGAGAGAGAGAGAGCTCTGACGTAAATGTACTTCTGCCTTTTTGAAAATGTCTTTGACTACAGGGGAAAACAACCGAGAGATCTCAGATGGACAAGCTCTACAGCGAGGCATATTACCAGTGAAAGAATGTGCTGCTTTGTGGCGAGCTGAAATGCATGATGAAAGAGGGTATTAACAGCACACAGGAATCAGAGGGAAACAAACCAGCACACCCAAAACAGCAGAGAGTTGAGCGTTTATTTTTCTCATTAGTGCCTGGTGAATTAAATCAATCCTTCAGACCCATGCTTCTGAGCGCCTCAGAGCCCGATTCTCATTCAACAGACAACATCTAAAGGCCTAATTACGCCAGTCCCTTAGTCCCTTTAATTAAGCCAGGAAGAGCCTCTCCATTCGCTGAGTTTTACACTGCATCTGTGACACTGGAGTCCCCCGGGGCATGGGCTCCACAGACGCTGCTACCAGAGCGGCTCTATGGTCTCTGGCCCTTATTTGGGAAGGAGAGATGTGTGAGGTTAAAAAAGAGCACCCTGCTTCATATCCCTGACAGCTCATTACCACGGAAACAGCCCTGCCCTGACATCACTGCCCGGCACCCCTCTTTGGGAGAGATAGAGGGAGGAAAAAAAACTGTGTTGAGAAGAAAGGAGAGTAGTGTAATATAGAGACACTAACTCTACCTCTAATTAAGACACTAAACTGCTGAGTGCCGAGGTCTCCCATGGATTACGCTCCCATCAGCCTGCGCCAGGGTTTCAGGCAGAACCATTTCAATATGGCCGTCATGAGAATGAGAGCATACAAGACAGAATTACAACTCAGAGACAGTCAGAGAACAGTGTTTTGCCATAGACAATGTTGTATCTCCACAGGTAAACATGAACCAATCAATAAAATATACACTGTTCTTCTGTGAAGACTGAATAAAGGAGGAGACACCACCACCCACCGTCCAGTGTGTGTCAGACAGACAGTATGTGTCAGACAGACAGTCCTGAATAATTCAATAGTTAAAATACATTATGAAAGAAGTTCAACTATTACAGATGTCTCATACAGTGTTCAAACAGTCAAATAGTGTTTAAATTACGGGATGTCTTGCTTATGAATATGGTGTTAACATAGTAAAGTGATGTTACATTTTATAATAATGAATGAATTATTAGATGAATTAAATAACTCTTGATATCTTGGCGAGCATTTAAGAGCTTTAAGTAAGTGTTTACCTCCCACCTCCCCACTGAGAGGATGGGGTAATTAATGATCTCTCAGCAGGAGACTATGAGGATGGCAGATGGCATGGGTTACTTACAGTACAGCACCACAAACATGCTCATTTGTCATATTGGGCAGAGCAGTGGGATAATACTCCTCAGTTTTAACCCAGGATTTGTATTATTCTTTAACTCTGGGCGTAGGAACTTGTTTTTTTCTGTAATGGTTCCACCATCGCTTGAAATGTCAACAGTCATATGTCAGATTATGCTGCTATTCATTATTTACCTGAATGGTGGTAGGTCTGTAGACTGATATCTAACATGGAAAAACATTCAATAATATTCAGGTTTTTATTCTTATTTTAGCAGTGTGCAGTGTCTTTACCCTCCAAAACCCTCACAATTAAGAGAAACTGTCAAGAAAGCATATCTATTGTTGCAAACGTCTGAGAGGAAGAAACAATCACTTCTCCCATAGTGTCTAATTATTATCATCCCATCTCATCATGGGAATAAGTCTAGACGTTCTTTTCATTACCTGCTCTATTTGAAATGTGAACATTTCATCTTCACCGAAAAGGGAAACATCCTTATATCTGCTTGCCGAGAGTTAAAGCATGTAATACCACTTTAATGAACTTCAAAATGTCTCTCAAGTTGGTAGGGAAGCTTCAGCTGCCAAAAGGATGCATTTGGGAAAAGACACAGTAGAGGCAAAACATCTGGCCTCCCATTTTTAATTAGACTTGGCTCACAGGCGGATTTCACTTGTTCCGTTAGTTTGGGACTCCTTGGCCTTGATAACCACCTGACGATATCTTGACTGAGCCCAGATGAGCAGTATCCCAGTTGGAGCACAGATCAAGGCCTATGTCTCCATGTGCTGAAATGAATTTAGGTCCCAATTATTTCTGTCTCAATAATTTATGGATGTTTATTCTGTTGCAACGTCTATTGTAACTGCACAGGGAGTGTTACACTTCGACAGGACATGGGTATCTCCTCTTCTTTGAGCTCAACGGTAGATCGAAGAACATCTGTCCTGTAAAGTAACTTAAAGCCACTTACTGTCACTGGAAAATAGGAATATAATTCCTGAAGTACCCAATACCCAAAGAAAAGGAGACTACAAATTCCAAAGCTTTCGAAAGACTAAAGGAGTGTCTAACTGATTTTAGCTCTAGTTTAGCCTGAGGCAAAACTCATTCCAGCAAAGAACAAACTCAGTGGCTGGCAATGATTCTGCAGAGAGGGGGCGAAGACAGTGGAAATAACAATCAGTATTAGGGTCACTTCCTGTCCATGCATATCTGTAAATCATATTAGTTGTCATTCTAGACGGCAATGGAGCCATGCTTCTTCATACAGCTTTTTGATAAGACTGGTTCTAATCCACTTCTGACTATTTACAACACGATGCAAGAGACTTGTGAGAAAATGTGTGAGATCCACAGGAAAACAAGAATTTGTGCTATTTTTCACAGGGGGGTGGAAGGGGGGTGGGTGTGTGAATGACACTGTCAAGAACAGCCCCAAAAAAGTGAGAAATGCACCGATTTGTTTAATTGCCATAAAGTGTGTGTGCGCCAACCTCCGTGCCGGCCTGTGTTAGTGGGTGGGTGAGTGCATGAGTGTGTGTGTGTGTGTGTGTGTGTGTGTGTGTGTGTGTGTGTGTGTGTGTGTGTGTGTGTGTGTGTGTATGACAGTTTATATGTGTCTTCTGTCAAGAATTAACATCCAGAGCATTAGCGATAAGACCACATCATTTCCTTTTTTATAATAATAACCTCTCTGTGTTTTATACAGCGTCTCTGCCCTCCATGTGAGGGCTGCTGATGGGAAGACAGTGTTTCTGCTCATATGTTGTCCGTCTGGCACCCATCAAACACAGAAAAACATGTCCTCTTTGTCTGCATTTAATGAGAAACTGTGAGCCTCGGGGGCAGATGTGGAGGCCGAGAAGAATCCACTGGAGCAGAACACTGAGCCTTTATCTTCCTGTGACTGTGTGGAGCCCAAGGAAGACACTGGCCAACAGTAGCTCATCTCATGGCTGTGCAGCAGGGGGATATTAGCAGCATTTGTCTCTGAAATATCTGAGTATAAGTATAAGAGTATAAGTATATTATATTAGTATAAGAGCATTGCATGCAGTATAAGGAATGGTGACTATGCATACAATTATGTTCTTTTTTTATTGCAACAGCTAAAGGATATTCCAACTGCAAAGTAGTATTGAATAATTGCCCACTGTTGTTGTGGTTGTTGTTGTTGTTGTTGTTGTTGTTAATATGTCGCTAAGCATGTACTGTAGCTGTCTCCTGATTCATGTAAACAAAGTTAATGGCAGTATTTATTTCCCATTTATATAGAATGCCATTGGTAACATTGGCCTAACTGATTTATAATGTACAGATCAGAAAATGTGATTGATAATAACGTGATGATTAGTAGGTAAGGAGAAGGTAACGTGTATTGTCACAGCATGTCACTTGTTGATTCCGCTCCATGCATTCCACAATGAGCCCGTCCTCCGATTTTTATCTCCACCAGCCTCCACTGACGTACATTATGTGCTGAACCCAATATCCAGGAGTGTGCCTGTGTGACCATAAAGCACAGATTAGCACGTGTCTCCTATGTCAAAGTCTGCTGGCACAGTCTACTAAGAGTTGCCGTGAAAATTTAATTTTCTTCTTCTTTCTCCAGTTGCTAAACATAGTTCCCAATAACTGCTGACAAGAAAACCCATTTCTTTCTCAAGAGCATGAACCCTTGGAGAGTGGAGGTGATATTACCTTTCTAATAGCAAAATTTGGGCCCAGGATCCACTGTGTGTGTTTCTTGGACCGAGCTTTAACATCCATTATTTTATGCTCTCCTCAATCGTGCAGTCTCTGGAGAAGGTTTGCATTACCTGACAGCCTGTAATGTCAGAGCCAGACAGCCAATTTCATAAACATATGCACCAATTATGAAATCCATTAATATCCATCGTGTCCTGGCATAAATCATGCAGCATGGCAGTGGGTCTGACTGTAATTATTGTTGAGCGAGTAACGGAAGTCCTTGATTAGGTCGACTCATTATTTCCCTCCATATGATTAAACTCAGCTCTGAAATAATGAAAAGAGAAAATGGCCTAACTCTGCTCCAATGTTTATAATTGTGAATGTGAATCCATTGAAATATGTTACTCAGATTAGATGGAACCCCACTTCTTTGTGTGTGTTTGTGTTTGTGTGTGTGTGTGTGTGTGTGTGTGTGTGTGTGTGTGTGTGTGTGTGTGTGTGTGTGTGTGTGTGTGTGTGTGTGTGTGTGTGTGTGTTTGTGTGTGTAATACATCGTGAATATGAGAAACACAATGATCAATGCTTTGACAAGCGTGAAAAAACATGTTTGTGGCTCAGCATCTAAAAATACTCTAAATCCTGAAAATGGCTTAAACTAAAATCGAATAATGTAACTTTGAGTGTCTGTGTACAGTAAGCATTGGAGAATGATAGACAGTGGTACCCCACAGCTAAATCCTTCAGCTTGAGTTTTTTTGCAATACATGGAAAGAGTAGACATAGCAGGGGGGGATTTCAGGAAAACACTGCTTGGAAAACACTTTGCCTCTTTTTTTTCCAGACATTCTCTCTGCTATGTGTGCTCTTTCCACACCATTACACACATATTGATTAGGAAGCATTATTCATGTATAATCCTTAACGTATTCAAACAATTAAAGCCTCAGCTTCAGGATGTCAGAACTTACACATTTTTGTATTTTTTTTATCTTGACAACACATGCTTTAATACGAGTGCATTATCTTAATTCCCTGTTCATTTTAGTACTTATTACAGTGATTTCATTCAGCTCCGTCGTCAATTCAATTAATTGAATTATTTCTTCTTTGCACTTTACCTTCAAGCTTCAGTAACCAGGGGATATTTTAAATACTGATAGTTTGAGGTTCATGTTCATGACATCTGGGAAATCTAATTTAGGTTTTGTACATCCCTTTCGGCAGGAAGAAGTCTAATTGTAATTCTAAATGCAAATTTCTCATTATTGGTAATGGTTGTATATCTTAAACCTTATTGATCTCTTGGTTCAGCTATTTCTCTTCATTATGGGAATAATCCGATTTACAAAGGCTGCATATATGAGATTAAAAATATCCTTCACCCTCCAACAGCAACATGCCGGGACCTCAGCTACTGTATGCAGACCAATTGGCTCCTGGCCAGAGCTGACTAATGCCTTCTGGCACATAGGGGTTTTAGGGAAATCAATACTGCACAATAACCAGCCCTGGCTATATTCTACCCTTTGGAATGGAGGAAAGCACATTACTTTGAGTGCAAACCCTATTAACAAAGACGCAAAGTCATGCATTATTTAGGGAATGCCAGTTTCATGAGGCTGATTCAAAACAAACATGAATTATGCATCTGTTCCCAGACTGCTTTTTTTATTTTCCTGAAAGAAACAAGTTGATTTTATACATATGAACAATTCGTATATTACTAATCAAACACAGTAGTTCAATACCTACAAGGCGAGTCTTCGGCCCGCCTATTTGGAGGGCCAATAAAGCCTGTTAGGATGAAGCCGACGACCCTCTCCATCCCGATCAAAGCTAATGGGAGTTCAGCACTGTGCCTTGGCCACATTGGAGGGAGCTCCTCCTGGCTTATCGATTGTAGCCCAGGGTAAAGGTTCGGCCATTACTCCACAGCAATGAGGGGATGGCCCTCCTTTCTAAGAGATCAATTATGGGCCTACAGCTGTAATCACCATGCTCCTGATGATGTTTTCATTGCTGTGGCAAGCACTGGTGGAATGGACTCTCTGGCCTTACTCTCCATACCTGTCTCTGTAAACATCTAGAGCATGTAGCCAGTGGTACATCATATGGAAGTGTCAGGTTGAATTACCTGTTCACATTATTACATCTCAGTGAAGAGATTGGCAATTCAATAGAAACAAGTGCTGTCTAAGGTCATTACACTTGAGATGCCCGGCTTTGGGGGATTTCTACATCCGACGTTAGGATGATAGACCAAGTAGTAAGGGAGTGTGACCGATTTATGGGATACAGATGACAATACAACATGGTACCAGGATATCAAGTCCAAAGGTTTCATATTTTACCTCTTAGAGAGAACATTAGATTTCAGCATGGGCCAGGTACACTGTGTATAATGTATATATTAACTGTAAGTATCTTTGAATGACAGTGTGTGCTGAATATTAAACCGAAGGAGAAGCTATTCACTGGGTTACACTCAGGAGTTTATTACGCATCTTCCTAATAAAAATCTGAAAGACTAATAAAAACAATAAAATCACACAATAAAACCTGTAATAAGAAATAAAGGTACTGTACACCAGACATAACTAGATCTAATGACAAACTGAGTACAATAAACTGCCAGTAAGTTGTGCTAGGTATATCTCAGATATAACAAACTACACTTAAAGACTTCAACATCATGACAAGAACCATAATGGGAGGATTGGAGTCACTCCACTAATCTCTACTGTAAAACTCATCTCCTTTTAAAAAACAACACCCTCTATGCCATCGCTCTCCACAACAGTGTGACTGTTGTAGTGATAAAAACCCACTGTATTGTGAAATGGGAGAGGTTAGGGTTCTGCTGTAGAAAATGTAGCAGCGTCCTGGAAAACTGTTCATTTTTCACAGTGGTGAAAGAAATCTGATATTCTCTTAGCTATTGTCCTCGTGTCAG
The DNA here is from genome assembly GCF_951799395.1 of Argentina silus. Taxonomy (NCBI): domain Eukaryota; kingdom Metazoa; phylum Chordata; class Actinopteri; order Argentiniformes; family Argentinidae; genus Argentina; species Argentina silus. The sequence goes on along the minus strand of NC_139656.1, from coordinate 24,395,591 downwards.
TGTAGATAAATGGGACTGCATGGGATAGAATAGCCTCAGCCTACGACATAACAGAATTGTAGTGCTCACAGTGGCTCATATGTCAGGAAGAACAGACAACTTCCACCTGAGTCTCTCGCCCTCTCTACTTCTTGCACTCTCTCTCTCTCCCTCCCTCCCTCTGTCCTTGCCTGCCCCTCTCTCTCGCTTTTCTTTGTGTCCTACCTGTCATTAGATATGTCAATATAAAACAAATTAATCATGCTGCATCTTTGCTTAAACCTTAAAGCCAGACACATTCAGGATTTGTTTGAAATTCACTTGCAGTTATTGCTTCAAATACAGATTGATCTGTCTTAGCCCCCTTAAATCTCTGAAAAGGTGTTTGTTTACTTTAACAATCTAAAGCTGCTCATGTGTGACTCTTTAATTAAATGACTTTTGACACACTTGAGTCCAACAGAAAACATACTTATACACAATTTATTCAATTCCTTCTCTGGGAAGAATTAATCTCTGCCTGTCTGAAAGGAATCAAGGCTACTAAGCTCAATAGAACACCCATGGCAAGCTGTTTGTTTATTGTGGAGATGTGAGGAAATGTCAAATAATAAATCTCAATTCTCCTTTCTCTGTCAGTCGAAGACAAGAACTCAATGAAACCAAGTGATAATGTACGTCTATTGTAAAGATGCTGTTTTGTGTTCCATGTCAATCCTTCAGATGTAAACTTCAATACCTCGAATACGTTCAATCAGATTTCTATTACTGAAGAAATCATCTATATATTTTTAGCAAACCTTGTGATGGTAGCTGGCATTTGACAAATGTAAGTACTCAGTGCAAAGCATATGTTTAACCACTTTCTACAAGTACCCTTGTTCATATGGCCCCTTAATCAATATGACTCATGGAATATTCATCATACTCAATGGATAGCTTATTATTTACCATTTGGGAGGAGATTTATCTGACAGGCTTATGATTAACTTTCGGACATATGAGAATGTTATTTTGAAGAATTGATGTTCAACTCTCTGTATTGACAACATTTTGGGGTTCTGTCAGATGAAAAGGAAATTATAGTAATGAGAAATGCTTAACGACCACACAAATGGCTCCAACAGGCCAGCTGTCTAAATGTCACAGGCCACTGTCCAAAACCTGCTCATGCACACAGGGTCTGCAGGGAGAGCATCAGGAAATAGAAAATGTCAATTGTCTCTGACAAAACACTTTTGTTGTTTCTGGTGCAACAGATATTTCATTTCATTTTTATGTGGGGGGGCCATATTGAAACTTTTGGACGGTCTACTCAATACTGATTTCTCCATACAGATTGATGATGTTCACATGAACTCTAAAACAAAAGTCATTTTGAATATCATCGCACACGGTTCACTACTAGGCGGAGTAGCACAGCTTTAGTAACTTGCAACACATCTGTAGCTTTCCATCACAAGATTATTGGGTCAAATATTGTCACAAGTGACACTGGTGTGTTACTATACTAGGGACTGCCATTCTGCCTTATAGTTATACGATTATTATTAACATGTTTATCATATTACGTATCAGCATGTGTTATTATATACTACCATGCCCTATTTATGAGTGCCTTTCACGTGTGCCGTTTGCTTTTACAAGGGTTAACATGCATGTTACTCTTCACATTCTCATGTGTGAAATTGAATTGCATGAACTATTTGTTGCTTTGCATGTTGGGCTATGATGGGCTGGGCCATCCGCAGATGGCACGGACTAAATTGACTGAAACATCTGTTGCCAATACTTATCACTTCCTCCCTCCTGGAACTGACTCGCCAGAGTTAGAGATAAAAAAGGAATTGGACAATTAACTTTGGCGCAATCCAACCGGGGGAGATCTCGACCAATGTCTCCACATCCACCTTGTTGCTGGGCGTGATATGACCGGAGAGCTCTCGACTAACGCCACCACATCCGCCTTGTTCTGGACACGATCTTACTGGGGATCTCTCGATCGACCAATGTCCGCCTCATTGCTGCCCCTCGACCGCTGCTCCTCCCCCCCAAAGTGTTTATTGTTAACGTTGCCAGCCATCGACTACCAAGCCAGACTACCAAACCCAAATACTGACAGTGAAACTCATATAGTGCTCGATTGTACTTACTTTCTCTGTGGTCATGTTTGCTGTGGGATCCATCTATCCAGAGCCATCATAACCTGTTTCTGACATTTGGCGTAGTCGGCAGGATCCCATTTAAAAACACATTGCTCAGACATGTCTCAGTAACAACCAGAAGGCAGGGTTTTAACAGGGCACTGACGCATTACTAATACTAGAGACTGCCATTCTGCCTTATAGTTATTGCCAGGATTATAATTAGCATGTTTATCATATTATGCATCAGCATGTCTTATTATTTACTATCATTGCCCTATTTACGAGTGCCTTTCAATCACATGTGCTGTTTTACAAGGATTACTTACTAATTTAATTGCACAAACTATTTGTTGCTCAGCATGTTGGGCTATGATTCCAGAGTTGGCACAGACTAAATAGACTGAGATAGCTGTTGTCAATCCTTATCACCTCCTTCTTCCCCAAACTAATTGCCCAACACACTCCAGAATTCGAGATAAAAAGGAATTGGACATTGTGGCGTGATCTGACCGGGGGGAGATCTCGACCGACCGACACCCGCGTTGTTGCTGGACGTGATTCAACCGGAGAGCTCTCGACCGTGACGCCACGTCTTGCTTGTTCTGGACGCAATCCAAACGGGGATCTCTTGACCAGCCGATGTCTGCCTCGTTGGAATACCGACTGTGAAAGTCACTATTGCACTACTAAAGGAAAGTGTTTATGCCTAACATGTGACTGTGATCCCAAATGGTGGATTAGTATGGTCAACGGACCACAAGAAACAATGGACCGACGACGATCTCATTGACTGTAAAACATGAAACGGATTCATCTACTTTTGGACTGTACTGCCCTAGTGTTGTTCAGGGGGGGGGGTTTCTAACAGTGTTGCTGTAATAACTCTGTAGCTACTTAGTAAACTGTGTAGTCCTTAGTGTTTTAAAATAGAACGCATCAAACGGATGCTTTTAAACCAAGGTCCTTTTGTAAGAGCTGAATTTGTAGGAAATAACCTTTCTGATTATACTTACCCGTCTCTGCGGTCTTCTCTGCCGTGGGATCCATCTATCCATAGCCATCGTAACCTGTTTCTGACAGTATCATGAAGTGTTTTAATTATTCCTTGGATTTTGGCCTTTTATACTTTTACTTACAGTGTAGTTTTGGAGTTTAATTCTCTTAATGTATTCTCTTTCATGCTTTGATGTGTGAAAAATGCCTTGATCGCATAGTTATTGTTAATGGAGATATGCTCCTTATTTAAGTCCTAAGACGAGGGTGCAGGAATAAGACTGTGCTATTTATCATTTTTTTCCTTTGTGTTTGCGGGTAAGCAATTAAAAAAAGTGGGTCACTGCTTATTGAGCTAGCGTTGCAACACAGGAGCGCTGGGGTGTGATACGGTATCTGATCTTTTACTGATGCCTCCATGTGGCTCTGTCTCCCCAGGTCTCCTGATCCTGGTGTTAAGGAAAGGAAACTTAATGAGGTGATGACAGCAAGAGATCTGCTGTTTTCCGTTGGGCTAATCCTAACAAACAATGAAATGAAATGTTGTTGTCTGCATATTGGAGGCCCTCCGCCCCGAACAAAGTATCAGCAGGTAGGCTGCTCAGCACGAGGGGAGTTGTTTACATGCGCCAAGCTTCATGCGTTGTATCAAGCAAAGCAAAGATTTTCTCATAAACACACATAGAGTATTTCACACAGTGAAACTCACAATGTAAAGGCTCATTCACTTCACAGAGGCTCATCTGATCCTAGGCTACCAACCCCACATCACGCAAACTGTCGGCCACCAACCCCACATTATGTAAGTACCTCTTCAGTATCATCTCACCCATAAACACTGGTTCCACACAAATATGAGCCAAATAAGACATCATTCCAACAGCGACTGGCTGTCTGGATGATTGACAGTCAACGGGTCCGGTAAAATATCCCCAGGCAAGCCCACGCCCGCCCCCATAAGTCTGAGAGCTACTGTTATTGAGAGGCTGTCAGGTTCATTCTCACTGCCGTCCAAATCACCAGTAAATATTAGTCCTGTAGGGCCGCTGGGAGCATCTAACATCCCCTCTTATTAACCTTCTAACCCTGATGTTTGATGTTAAATAATTACACTCGGTGCTCTCAGGGGAAACACAGACCGGCTCCTGTTCACATTCTCGCTTCAAGGCTCTGGTCCTCATAGACACACATCCACATGACAAGGCTCTCTGACATACACACACATATAAGGAGTCAAATGGCTCAGGCTTGGCAATTTTTAATTATGATTAGTGAGAGGGGTTTACTCTTGTAACACTCTAGGAACTCTTTCAGAGCTTTTAAGGCACAGAGATGATTATTAATGTGTGTTTGATGTACAGAATAGCTAGTGTTATTGTGGATGTCAATAGGGACCTTACAAAAGGAACAGGAATAGGAATGGCAGGCGGTGGGCAAGTGGGATACCCAGCTGTATTCACTAACATGGCTGAATAATTTATGATGTTGGTTATTGTTTCTTCATCCAGCTGGGATGTAGAAACAAATCCACAGCTGGTAGAGGGATATCAGCCTGATCTTGCCCTCCACTATGCACCGAAAAACCCCACACTAATAGCACCCCCAAGTACAGAGAAAGACGTCTGGATTTCAGGCAGCGTCTTTGCCGTTATCCAAACAAACAAGGGCTTAAATCTCTTCCCCAGCTTCCTGTCTCACAGGCCTGTTTCCTAGGTAACCGTGTCAGATGAGACGAGAGGGGGACTGACTCTCTCCAGAGGGCCAATCCTCTCTCATCCAAAGTTTGTCTCACTTTGGGTCACGTGACACCTGTTCCCATGACAACCAGGTTCAGGGGCAGTCTGGATGTCTCTTTGATCAGGGGGAAACACCACACATTCCAATGAGAGAGCCTGAAAACAAGGTGAGGATGCAAAAATGCAACAGCTGTTGTTTATGAACATAACGTAGTGAGCTTATATTAGATACCTGACCGTATTCATTGTTCCCTACCAGCACAGATAATGGAACCAACCATAATAGTATTGCTTCACAAAAATGTAATCAAATCATTACAACAGAGATGATACCATATATATAATCTAATTTATTATCTCTGAGTACAAGCTTCAGGTAGAGATATTGCTCCTGCTAAAAGAGGCGCATCACCATGGTAATCTTGCAGGGGTATATGTTGATGCCTGTTTGTAATGTGGGCTAAATAAAGAAGTAGAGATGTCATCACTGAAGGCGAAGAAGACAGGATGTCACCAGCAGAGGACTGATGCCAGCCCCACCCACTCACAATGCAGTTTATTACCGACAGCAAAGTCACGTTGCAGATGTTAGTTTTTGGGCCAGTGACCTTTAAGGCCTTTTGGCCCATGATAAACATGTGGCCTTTCCAAGCCTTTGAGCCCTAGTAAACAAAGGGCCATCCCAAGCCTCTAGGCTGAGGTAAACGGGTGACTTTTCCAAGCCTTTTAGCCTGTGCAAAGCTGTTGGAATGCTTCCATCAGATAACAGAGCCCCTTGGGTATACTCTCGATAAAGTGTGTCTCTGGCAACAAGCTGCTACAGACACCTGTCCCATTGTGGGAGGGCCAGTCATTTCTCCCCTCTTTAACCTCGCCATAGTGTACCAGGACCATTGATCTCCAATAGCCATTGACTTTTAACAGGGTCTCTAACCTTAAGCTCAATATACACTGAAGTGTGACCTCTCCAAGGCCTTTACTCACACTGAGGAAATAGCTCTCATCCAGCCATACAAAAACAGACACAATACGAATATCACAGAGGTCATTTACCCTTTGCCCTTTGAAGTTCATTGAATGTGATGACTAAAAAAAATATGAGTCATCCTCTGTTATATGTTTACCTGTTTCTGTTATGCGCAACAATGAGCTGATAGCCATGCTGCTAGCTGATGTTTGACACTCGCTGTAGCATGTTAGATATTTCACAGCAGCTGTTGTTATACCCTCGGTTATGAGGACAGTAATACATTTTGAACTTCCTTGCACTTTTAGGTAGGTGCTGAGTGTGAACTGTCAGCCCAATTTTACTGGCAAACAAATCACAATACTTGGCCATTAAAATGGGATGAATGTAATTTCCTGCATCCTCCGATTTTACATCCAGCCATTGCCTATGATTTATAATCCACTGAATTCCTGTCAGGCCACCCATAGATCATTGAGATTCACTACTAGGTTATTGGGGAGAGTTAGCTCCTGCCATTCCTCATGGGTCGGCATTGATGACATGGGATGTGATGTCACACATAACTCCCAAGCCTGTTTATGATCTGACTCCGACTTTGGGAATCCTGGGAAATGCTGGCATGATCCATCAGAGCCCATCCTGACTCAGCACAACTCCCTCTGAGTAGGCTGGCCCAGTTCAGTTCCCTACAGAGGGGGGAGCGCCCCACCTGTGGGATGTGAAATATGGCCACTGGAGGAACATCCGTGGGGCGACAGTCTGCGTCTGGTTCTACGGAGTAGGAATCACACAAGACAGAGTATCTGAGGCACGTGTCACAAAAGACGACAGCTGAAATAGAAATGGAAATGCAAGACTCTCATAAATCTGTGACAGGCTGATTTCTAGTCTGGTTCTGCTCTGCAGTATGATGAGTGTGTCCCACCTCCCCCCTCCTCCCCATGTCAGTGTCTCTAAGAGCATCTTGACCTCAGCCTGAGAGGAAGGACCTGCCAATATGGTATGTGAATAGTCACAAATAGTGAGATGATAAAGTATATCACCAGGGAAAAATATAGTCCTTTTTTTTGACAGTTATATGGATGGTCTTTTTATACTGTTAATTTTTCCCAGTTGAGTTGTTTTCACCAGCCGTCAAGAATCTGCCATACATTCACATACATACAAACAAACAAATACACACACAGGGGAGTCATGCACCCAATGAAATGATTCTAGTAAAAGCGAGTGTCATGGTTCCGTCCGGAGGGCGGCAGAGATCGCCCCCAGAGACTATTGGCTCACAGGTGTTGCCAATTACTAATTAGGACCCTACCCAGAGTGTTTTCTGTTGTTTCCTTTGTCTTTGCTTAGAATCTAAATATAATGTTATTAGTATTTTCAACATTTGTTTACGGTATTTTGTTTCTTAATTAAAAATGTCCTGAATATGTTTATGAGCACAGCTCACCTTAAAACATGAACACCAAAGATACAGGGGATATCCCAAAGCCTATATCCTATAAGATAACTTGTGCCTCTTTGATCTGCCATTGTAAATCGAATATAGTCATACATTTTATAGCCTATGCCCAATACACTCGGCCTACCTGTCTGTCACACCATAGCCATGAAGTCTATTCAAAGTTGCGGAGAGCCGTGATGAAAGTAACACTTACTCAAAGATCGATAGAGCTAGCGCCACCAGATATTATGACAAGCAATTTACATTTACATTTACATTTATGGCATTTAGCAGACGCCTTTATCCAAAGCAAATTTATACAGTATATGTCCTCTACTATTAGCAATTGTAATTTAATTCCTAGGTTAAGTGAGTTGAAATTAAATAGGCCGAGAACAAAACCACCGCAACGTTACTTGAGATGAAAGTAGCGGCTGGCGAGAAGTGCACCATATCTGTCTATTTCCATGTTTCTGGTTTGTAATGCTTGTTACTTACAACAAATGTACTATCACCCATAATTCCATGGTTGTGTCGATTTGAATAATCAAAGTGATAGGTTCGAAATTTATGAAAATGAACCATGCATCAACATTAAAATGTTGTGCAACCACAATATTTTGTCACAATATTAACCAGACTAAAATGAGTTACATAATAGTTATATTAACCATCATTTCCTCATCTCACTTTCATGGGAATGTAGTGGAAGATGTTTTTTATTATTTTCAATGACTATACATGAGCTGTCCTTGTCATGCACAAGGAGCAATCAGGTGCGTAACATTCTGTTACTTTCACCCCACTGCTCTCTTCTGTAACTTCTACATGGCTAGCATCCAAGACTAGCTAGCCAGATATTTCAAACCTATGCTGACATTTAGTCACCAGATCGGTTAAGAAAATAACATATGTTTGGAAGCTTAAACAAATAAACACACCTCTACAACCGAAAAACACTTAAGCATTGTTGTTGTTTTTTTACTTTGCCTTGCTCAAAACAACTTTTGTTGACAACTCTTTCAAACGTTGTCGCAGTGTATTGATATTTTTGCAGGGAGTGTAGGACCTTATAAGTTGGCAGTTACAATAGGAAGGGTTGACAAGGAAACGTGGCTATGTATTGTTAATAACAAAGCATATCTTAATATTAACAATCTGACTCAAAGTAATTTAATTAACTCAATGTGCAGAAAATCTGGATAGATTAGAGCAAGAATGGTCAAGTGAGAATAAATCTAATGAGGCTTTAATAACACTGTTAACTATATATAACTATTACAAGGCAAATACATCATAGAGAAATGCTACATTGTATTGTCACCATAAATTATAGAAAGAGAGAGAGAGAGAGAGAGAGAGAGAGAGAGACCACATGGTCTGTTTATTGTACTCACTTCGGGCGAAGGGATCTCAAGAAGGCAGAGCAGAATTGATGTTTTCCCCTTCAGGAGGTAGTCTTCAGCATTAGGCATGTAATGTATGTAATTAGATCATATTATTCTTCAGTGTCATTCGAGAAAATCGGTGTGTTCATTTCATCACGGCCCTCCCCTACAGGATGGTATTGGAAGGAACATGATCTTCTCCTGTCCTGGATAGTATAGTAGTCTATTGTCCTATCCTGTCCCAATAACACTATTACCTAAAACCTGACTCTTGCCTCTGAACTTTCCTCACGTTATTCTGTCATCCATATAGGGTGTGCTATATTGCGTTGCATACGTCTCGCGCCTACTACAGTAATGTAAATTCTCCACTATTTGATCCTGCCGTATTGCCCATTGATATTGTGTATGAAAAGCTGCTAATTTTAAAGATGAGAACTAAAGTTTGAATAGTCATACATTCATGTCAAATATTAATTAACTTAAGTAACACAGTACTTATACTTTAAACCACTGCTGTGGAGTCCATGACAGATGGTGAGGCAGTCTGCTGGCTCATTCAATTGTTCAGCATTGAGCAAAGCTTGTGCATCATATTCATTTGAGCAGTCAGTTCTTCACTGCTCACCTGCCTCTCATATGATCTCTGCGATGTCACACATAACTCCAAATCATGTTTATGATCTGACTCCGACTTTGGGAATCCTGTAGGAATGCTGATATAGTCCATCAGAGCCCATTCTGACTCAGCACAACTCCCTCTGAGTAGACAGGCCCAGTTCAGTTCCCTACAGAGGGGAAGCGCCCCACCTGTGGGATGTGAAATATGGCCACTGGAAGAACATCCGTGGGCTGACAGTCTGCGTCTGGTTCTAAGGAGCCCAGGAATAACATACGACAGAGTATCTGAGGCGCGTGTCACAAAGGACAGCAGATGAAATGGAAATGGAAATGGAAATGCAAACTGCAGGGCAAGACTCCCATAAATCTGTAACATGCTGATTTCCAGTCTGGTTCTGCTCTGCGGTATGATGAGTGTGTCCCACCTCCCCCCTCCTCCCCATGTCAGTGTCTCTAAGAGCATCTTGACCTCAGACTGAGAGCATCTTGACCTCAGACTGCCTATACGGTATGCTAACAGTCACATGAGTAATTACCAGGGGGAAATTACTTTTGTCAGGGTCATTTGATGTGACAATGACACAGTTATATTAAATCCCAAAAAATATGTTTTAAGTTAGATTTTTAGAGTAGTCAAAAGCCAAAAAAGACAGGAAATTCGATTGAGCACCATAACTCTAAATCTGACCTATGACAGGGTTTTCCAGCACACTCAGTTTTGACTCCTGCTACAATAGATTTGTTGGGCTGCTGTACTTCAAAAAACAGGCTACACTCAGCACTGGGCAGCCTAATACTTACTCTTCAGAGAGGTAATATACCTTAAACTGGACTGTTTTATAATAGTCTATCTAGGTTTGCATATGGTTGATACAGGTTATGCACTCTAATAGTAACATTACCATTTGTATTGCAAAGATTGTAAAGATGTCCATTTGTAGATTTAGGTTACACAACACCTGCTACAACTCTACACCTTTCTATATCTAACTAATTTGTTTTGTATTTAATTTCTACGGTTTTCAAACCAGAAGGTCTGATATTTGACACCTAACCTATCGGGATAGTGCACTCACAGCAACAACACCTATAGCCCTAAAGACTAACAACCTTAATTCTGATGCTATAGGCCAGAACATCTATCAGAATTGTACACACACACATGCACGCACGCAAGCAGGCAGGCCTCTTGGTTGTGACCAGAAGTAACATCAAAAAGGGAAAGGATTTGAATAGGACATGTAATTAAATTAATAGGATTGTAAATGTAAGCCTGTACCAAATATCAAACCCCACGGGGAAACGTTGCTATTTCCCAACCTAGTATGCTAATCATATAAATTGGTACCAGTTTACCTAAAAGCTGAAACACTCAGAGCTGTCAACTAAGCTGGGGGAGACAAATAGAAAACAGCATCATGGGCTTCATAGTTGTGGAATGATTGTGCTGAAAACCCAATTATTTCAGAACTTATGCCACATTTCACATGATTTCATAAACTAGGTATATAGCAGGACATGTTTTATTCGCATTTGTCCTGCAGAGGGATAGTTTGAGTAAACACCCCTACATACTGTATAGGAGGAGTACTTAGAAACTAGTGAACGACAAAGAAAAGCTGCAAGGACTTTTAGCGATTCCCAATCCAAGCATTTGAATCTTGCGGACACTAGTATAGAGCATCAACCCAACATGTGTGGAGTGTAGAGTACGAGATAGGAAATCATTTTAGTTTGATGAATGCAGTGTTTTATGCCACTGCCTGGATGTTTGGATTATGAGAGATGTACTACGCTCATGATTTGCTGGCTATGTCTCCACTCCTGAGGAGATACATTTAGGTGGCTAGCTACACCCACTCTGTTACACCTTATTACATTGTTATTTGTTTGTAGACTAGACAGCAGTACCTAGTAAGCTAACATTAGGCTTGTGTAGTCTGAGATATCTTCAGGAACTTATGATGAGATATGTTTACTAGTTAACGAGGTTGGCTAGCTGTACTTACGCGGGTCCGTCCTTGATATGTTTGTTATATTGGGACATAAACCATGGCACAAGGAACATATATAGTTGCCAACAGTCACCATAATTTGGCTTACATTTGTCTAAGTTAGTAGGCTAACTAATGTTGAAACCTGATAGGGGATTTAAGCACCAACCGAGTTAGAGCATCAGCTAGCTATGGTGGCATATGTTGTCATATAAACGGAATTAGCTTTTACTAGATTAATATCTGTCCATGTATTAAGCATGTATTAGCATAGATATTTTATCCATTAACTTATTATAATTTACTATCCCAGTTGAGTTGTTTTTACCAGCCACAACAACAGAGACAGAAAAAAAAAAGGTCTTTTTGACAAAGTCCAGTCTTTGTTGGTGTTAGGCACTCTGGCTCGCCACCGGCTGTCCCTCACTCCGTGTCTGGCTGCTGGGCTGTAGATCTCTGTGTAGATTATCCGCTGCATCGGGTGCGCGCGCCCCTCATGGCTGCAGTCGCGGGGACAACAAACCAACCATATGGGGCATATACCGGCAACTATAAGGCAGAATGGCAGTCTCTAGTAGCAACAAGTCAGTGTTACTTGTGACATTTTAAAAATGGATGTTCTGGCCACAATTCTACGTGTCTCTGCAACTTCCTTAGGGTGTCCCTGCCACACACATTTAGCAAAAAGCACTTTCCTGTAGTAGTGCTATAGGGAGTGTACAGGTGTGTGCGTCAGCCCAAATCTAAAGGCATCCATCTGAATCGAAGAATGATGGGTTAGGAGGAAGGTAGCCAGGCATTGACGTAGATGCTTGAGGATAAGCTCTGGAGAGATGTGATTGTGGGCTTGTGTGGGTTTGTGTGCATTGGACACAGTGCTTGCATTGAAAGGTTGCTCAGGAACTGGCTCATTAGGTTGTTTTTCATTGAGCAAAGCTCGAAAATATGGCCACCGGAGGAACATCCGTGGGCTGACAGTCAGCGCCAGCTGATCTAGTCCTACGGAGCCTGGCAGGAATCACATACGACAGAGTATCTGAGGCGCGTGTCACAAAGAACGACAGCTGAAATGGAAATGGAAATGCAAACTACAGTGGAGGACTCCCATAAATCTGTGACAGGCTGATTTCCAGTCTGGTTCTGCTCTGCGGTATGATGAGTGTGTCCCACCTCCCCCCTCCTCCCCATGTCAGTGTCTCTAAGAGCATCTTGACCTCAGTCTGAGAGGAAGGACCTGTCGATATGATATGCTAATAGTCACACAAGTGACTAGTGTGATGATATATCACCAGGGGCAAACAATTGTTGTCAGGATCATTTGATGTGACAATGGCACGGTTAAAACACACACACACACACACACACACACACACACACACACACACACACACACACACACTATATAATATTTTCAGCACCAAAACACAACATCATAGTGCCATTCTGTAAAAACACTTTGTAATTCGAAAAACAAGAAAAGCCCCACCACATAAAGCTGAGGGATGGGTTTAGAAAAATGTGGATGCAAGGACTGACAGTCTGAGATCAACATGGAAGTTTCACATTTTGAAGCTATATAGTTTTTGTTTATGCTCATGAGGCATCTATATATTCATCAAGAATCAATGGATATATACTTTATCATAAATGTATATATCCGAATTACGGATTGTGGCTTTAAACTGAAGCTTTGTTTTTTAACATTTGTGTTGAATGATTAATCTCTGTCACAATGTTTTGCATCAGTGTTGCGGAGCATAAGTGTAATTGAAAATGATTTGTACATAAACCAATATAGCATGAGGGGATTCAGTTTTGCAGAATAATTAGCAAATTTGATGTGGTTGAAATGTGTTTGTTCAGTGGGAATGAAAGTGTTGCAGACTAAGGTTTCATAAGGGCTCCCCAAAGGATTGAAATTGAAGGATTGAATTAGTATTGGACAACACTGTCAGACTCATCAGCATGTCAATCCTGTCCAATATTACGGTTGGCACATTGAGAATAACCATAATAATATAATAAATGTCGGCCCATCTACCTTGTAGCTCTGCTATTCCCATGACACTCTTCTTGATTATATAAACAGAATTTTCTCCCTTATTCTATCTGAATAACATCACAAGCAATAGAGACTTCTTTTTGAAGGCCTATGTCTCACAGATCGGCCTATTTCTTCTCCCTCTGTCCCTCCTAGTCAGGATGTTTAAACGGAGCATGAGTGGACTGTAATGTGATCCTCATTGTGTAAGACTGGGCTGTTAATGAGAGAGGCATGAATAATACAGCAGCTGACTAATAACCTAGACATTATTAATCCCCAAATGTTCATTAGGAGCTGCTCTCAGTCTCAGTGTTGGGTAATGCAGCTCATACTGGTCATGCATGCTGAATAAAAGGGGACACCCACTGTGCACAGAGACTGGCCTTTACTCCATTTGTTGTCTCATATAATACTGATATTCATTCCTCATTGCATTCCCCTATTATTTTGTGTATATGATCGACTGGGATCTTTATCCTAACACCCACTTTCAAGCATGATTATGTGCCTGTAAAAGCCACATGTGAGCTGCAGGGACAATGATATTTAGCATTGACCAAGACATGAGAAAGAGAGACAAACTAAAGTAATGAAGCCTCAAAGCTCCCTCCAAAGGCATTGTGGGGAAAGGACTTTTCTAAGGTCACAGGTGACACAGACCCCCAAAAAGGAGACAGGGGGTCAGTCCGGATGACGGATGTTGTCTCTGACCTCTCAGATTAATGTGCCACTTCACCGCAGGCAAGTCCTCTCACACGGATACTGTGTATCTCACCTAACTGGAGATCGATATCACTCAACCCCCTGCACACAGTACACCATTCATCTTAACATCAAACCTGCCAGCGGCCATACAGCCATACAGCAACATCACCCCATACAACCATACAACAACATCACCCCATACAACCATACAACAACATCACTCCATACAGCCATACAACAACCTCACCCCATACAACCATACAACAACATCACCCCATACAACCATACAACCATACAACAACATCACCCCATACAGCCATACAACCATACAACAACATCACTCCATACAGCCATACAAGAACCTCACCCCATACAGCCATACAGCCATACAACAACCTCACCCTATACAACCATACAACAACATCACCCCATACAGCCATACAGCCAGACAACAACATCACCCCAAGTGGTCTGGGCTAATAAACAGAGTCAGAGGGGGACTTACACACACACACACACACACACACACACACACACACACACACACACACACACACACACACACACACACACATACACACACACCTGTATCCTTTCTAAGCATCAAAATGAGGATTCATTACATTCAAAATAACCAATGGACCCAGTTATGCTGTTCCTGGCAAAGGCAAGCCCACAGCCTGCTCGCTGGTGTCCAGTGTCTCTTAGTGCCAGCTCTCCTGTGAGGGCACCAAGACCAAAGAAATAATGCTTCTGCTTTGCCCACTCAGCTCATCAATTCAACGGGAACTGGAATGGAAAACAGTGAAAAGACAGGAGGTGGAGGGAGGGAGGGAGAGCGAGCGAGCAAGAGGGAGAGGTGTTTTCCAAGGCAATCACATTTTTAATTATCTTCAGTGAAGTGATTGTGTAGTCTGCCTTTTTCTGCACTCAGTATGGCTATTTACTAAACACCCTCTGAGGTCGTGGGAGCAGCCCGCTGTTGACGCTCCATCTCTGAGAAAGCTGTGTGGGCCCCGGTGCTCCTGGTATAGCTTTCACCTCACCATGCAAACAGCTGCATCACCGCCGCGCTCCCACTAATTACGTCTCCGTCCGTCTGATGAGAGCCGTGGCTGTCAGGCTCCTCCATGCACTCAATAAATCACTGCTCTGCAGGCCAGCTTTATCTGATTGGATGAGGAGGGGTGCCTGAAACTCCCCTATCTGTGCGACTCAGATACTCTCCCCTGCTCTCGGCTGGCAGGGCTAATCTTGCTCTCTCAGAGACTATTCTGCTTCACCATCTCCACTGAGTCGCGTGTAGCCATTCTGCTGCGTGTCTTCAAATTGAATCCTCTGCGTTGGTGGCTGGATGGTTACCGCACACACTGTTCCCTAAGCCCCTGCTGTGCTCACTGGATACGTGACAGACTGAGACCACTATGGTTGGTTGTCGCCTTTTAGTTGCCCTGAGAAAATACATAACTCTTGGTAAAAAAGGGTAAAAGTACTGTAGGGTGGAATGTTACCTCACAAATGTTTGCTCGGATTCTGTAGTGTTCTCCGTCATACCGGTTGTCCCCTGGGGTGACTGGGTTGTGTGATGTCTGTGTTACATCACAGGTGAGGTAGAGTGTCGTGTACACTATCAATCCCCGTACAATATGTCCCTTCTACTCAGTAGAAGTGCTATAGGCACATTGATTACCCCTGTGTGCAGCTTCCGTCTTGTCTATATCCCCCTTAACAAGACACTGAAGATCATTGTCCTTTATAGACTAATTATTAACAAGAAGTCATCACTCTTCCTCTCTGACTGTGATCAATCAAGCCCAGAAGAGTATGTATGTGTAGGCTTATATCTAGTCGTCTGATTATTATTCCACCCAAAGCATAATTTGTTTTGTTACACATACACACACACACACACACACACACACACACACACACACACACACACACACACACACACACACACACACACACACATTAATTGAACAGAAGTAAGACAACAACCAACAGACAAAACAAACATACATACAAAATAAATTACAGACAAGCAACAACAACAACAACAAAGACAGACATGAAAACAACAACCCAAAGCAATATGAGATGCAATAAGACTCCCTGGTCCTCTCAGTTCAAATGCATCTGTTTAGCACAGTGCTGAATTAAAAGACACGCTCACACACATGCAGTACAGTGCACACATAGAAACATAAACACGTCAACCCCCCCCCCCCCCTGGCTCCCACCCCCTCACTCTGCCTGTGGTAGGAAACCTGAACAGAGGCCTCGGCGATTATGACATTGGTTTCCATGGCAACTCCGTAGATATAGCAGAACAATGCTATTGAATGCCAATCGAAGACCTTTAGAAGAAGCGGGCCCACATCCCTCTTGACGTGCCAATAGACACAATTTAAATCATAATCATACATCTATTGTTTGGCAGTTGGAGGGGAGAAAAACCCTCTTTGAACAAGGAGGTAATTGGTTTCCCCTAATCTTGTTTCTTTGAAACAGTCTACATTTAATTACAGGGTTTGTATAAGTAAGGTGCTTCTTCATTGTATCTGATAGTCTGTGGATTGCATCGTATTCAGTCGTAAGGGAAAGCACAATACTGTGAGTTTGAGTAAGTGATTTAGATCATTCATTCATTGATATGCAAATGTATTTACAATGACATCAATCTATTTTGTCCATTGTTTGTTGTTTTTAATTTGAATACAGAGCGGTTTGTCGGTTTTGAAATCAAATTCAAATCATTGAACTTTTCCAAAACAGAAAGTTATATAGAAAGTTTTTCTTCATGAGAGTGTGAAAATATGTATATTCTAGATTATATTACACCTCAGCTAACTTCATCAAATCATGGCCTCACTTGCATCTAAATCAGTACTACGACTGAAAGTGTCATAATATCCAATTTCTGTAAACAAATAATAATAAACTATTTCTACAGTATCATATAAATCGACAGTTACAAATAAATGCAGAAGTAGTCCTACGTTAAGTGATCAGCATGGGGTCCATGGTAGTGGATACAAGTAGAGCAGTGGAAATGTGAAAATGATCCTAACTGTAATTGCACATATTGATCATTGACTTGAGTATGGAAAACACGGCCTGTTTGTCAATAGTTATCGGTTGCTTGCCCGACTCTTACACCTAGAGACCCTACCATAGAATGCAAAAGGGCAGGACTCTGATTGGACCATACAGTACACTATAGCCCCTAACCAACCCAATGTATTCTACCCCACATCCATCCCCCAGGACCTCAAAGACCATGGCTGTAAATAACTGCTCCTGCTGAGTCTCTGGACAACAACAAACAGTAGAGGGAGAGGGACACAGCAATATGCCTGTCGATCACCCAGCATGGTGTCCAGCCCTGATCGAGTTCAGTAAAGCCCAACGACTCACGCACCCAACAGGAGAGAGCACTAGTAGAGCATCTAATATGGATTACTGGGCTTTGTTCCATAGAGTAGTCTCAGTGAGGGTCTCTGTTGGCTAAAGCACATTGGCTTCAGTACGCTTGAACTCCAAAGCACCTCCTGACCTCTAACAACAAGGATAACACAGTAATAAAAGCATTGTAGTCAACCATGTAGCTCCTGTTGTGTTCACAGGCCGACTCTTGTAATAGGAAAAGATCCTACTCTGTGTGTATGCTTGTGTGTGTGTTTGTGTATGTGTGTAATCGTGTAATTGTGTGTGTGTGTGTGTGTGTGTGTGTGTGTGTGTGTGTGTGTGTGTGTGTGTGTGTGTGTGTGTGTGTGTGTGTGTGTGTGTGTGTGTGTGTATTAATGTTAGTTTCATCTGTTTGGAGAACGTGGGACATCAGTATGTAACAAGTTGTGTCTGAGCTCAGCTCACCTCCATTACCCATCTGCCCACACAACCTGTGGGTGACTAGAGATTGGGAAACACTTACGGTACAGTACATATACCTTCCACTTCACTTGACTAAAAATCGAAACACATTTCATACAAAAGACTTATCTTGTTCTGTCGCTGACTGTATTGTCCCTGAAAGAAGAAAGAGAGAGTGAGAGAGAGAGAGAGAGAGAGAGAGAGAGAGAGAGAGAGAGAGAGAGAGAGAGAGAGAGAGAGAGAGAGAGAGAGAGAGAGAGAGAGAGAGAGAATATCTTAATATTTATTCATCTAATATTTAAAAATCATTTGCACTCAGTTTCCTCTCATGCCCTGTATTGGGAATGCAGTCCTTTTCTGTAAATGTTTCTGTATATTTGTTGCAAACTTCTCATGAGAGCTGTTCAATAACTAGCTTACTGAACCCAAATCCAAACCCCAATCATTTTAGGTAGGGTGTGGAATTGGTCCAGGATTAGGTCCGAAGGGCATCAATTATCTGAATGTGGGGCACGGGGCTTTTCAGGTTGATATCCTTCAGAGTCATTTGAGGATTTTCGTCAAAATGTTGTTGGATTTTGTGGCCTGTATGAACCAACATTGATTGATAGCAACTTCAAACTTGAATGTAAGACCTACATTCTAGTATATTATAGTAAAGAGATAGATCAGCTCATATATCATTGTGGTCAACTCTGTTGTAATTGTCATTTCCAAAGTAACAAGTAACAAGATATTAAAGAAAAATGACAACAGAATTGGGTTTTGTTATATTTATATGATGGTGTTGAGATGTTAGGGTTGTTGTTCTACACATTCTAGCCAGGTTACAGCGCTTCATTTTTAGTGTGTCACTCTTTCACATTGTGATCACAGAGACACATGTCAGTTAATATCCAACTCCAATTAGTGTTGTTCCCATCTGGCTCCCCATGTCGTATACGGTTGATAGATACTTAGTGAAAGGGGCGGAAGGGTGCACTGGGATTGAAGGCCATTTTCAAAGAACCTCTGATCAGATTGTTTTCCAAGTCACAACATACTTCCCAAAGCAATCCATAGTCATGAAAATCCGATCATAAATGTAAAACAGGGAAGGAAATGTTTGTAGTGATTGCCTGAAGGGAGTGTTAACCTCAGGTAGACATGCCATCTATTGTTCTCCTGGGCATTCACATGTGAGTTGTTCTTTAGAGTGTGAGCTACAAAGCGGAGCTGCATTTTCTTTATGAAGCTTTGAAAAGATATGATGAATCAGACACTGTCCCTCAGCTCAGAACCGGCTGTGGCACGCTGAGAAAGGCTAAAGAACAAGTCCTTTTTTATGAGGAGGAAGGAGAACAAAACAGGGGGAGGGGGTGTTTATTATGAAAGGATTTACCATTCACTGAACATGTTTATCCACCGGAGAGTGATTTATATGTAACGTATAAAAAATTATGTGTGTGGTCTCAAGTACAAATGGTATTATAGGCTACGGTAGTCATGTTTTTTTTTCTTTTATGTACTAATACAAAAGGGGATGGAAAGATTGAGAGATGGTGGCACAGGAGATAGAGACATATGAGGGAAGAATGAAAAGGATTTTGAAGGATCATCAAAGGCCAAAAGGGGGGTTTGAATACTTTGATGCCATGTCTGTATATAAGTCCATCAATTCAACTGTGAGTGACCTGGTCCGCTGATCATAGAGGGGATTTAGCCTTACACGGCTACGGGGAAGAGCTGGCTCTTCGCCCCTGAAAGAAACATCCCCACCCCTCCGGCATTACCCCACGGAATTTCCCCCGAAACCCTGCACGGATTCAGACACATCTGAGAGGGGATTATTAAGGGACCTGAGAACAAGGTCAAAGACTTACGGAAGAACACAGAGCAAGTTAAGTTTAACTTCCTCTTCATCCCTGAGCCTCTGAAAATACTTGGGAGATAGTTGAGGCTGACTCTGGTGAAAGCTCCCCCGCCGGCACGCAAGGCTTTACTTTTGATGTTAATTCCTTGAAAGCTGTTTCTTTAGCTGGGGATTAGTGCATGGAGAGCTAGGCTTACCATGCTCCGGCTAATAAAGATGACACATCTAACACAGGTACTCTTATATACTGCCGCCTGGGAACACTGCTTATAAAGTTCCCTTAATTATGACCAACTCACTTCGCTTCAGTTAGTATAAGAATAGGCGGACATTTGTACTTTGAAAAATTCAGTGGTATTTATTCATATGGTATTAAATGTTGAGAATCCTGGGCATTCTTTAAATCCCATGAAGCACACACACACACACAGATATACACACACATGCACACACGCATATATACTTATGTTCATTGCTCATTCACACACACATCAGCCAAGCTCCTTCCTGAGAGAGTGACAGTTATGAAGTGTATCCATTACGGCCCATAAACGTCCATTACAGTTACTGATTAGTCTCCGCACCTGTGCTAGCTCGGGGGACTGTGGCAGCTAATGATTCTATGGCAGCGTGCATACAAAACTGACACTGCGATTCATCTGCACGGCCAAAGTCCCAAAGATTAATAGGTAATTCACAAGAACAGTCGCCCCTCTGAATGTGTGAAATAATTCCCTCCCATATCTGATTTGCCTGCTTGGATAGGGTAAGGAGTAAACCAATCAAGCCAACCACTACACCCACCCTTCCAGAGAGAACAATTCATTATTTTTTTTCTAATTGCTTATTTGGCAGACACACTCAACAAGATTGAATGCCAGTATATTTAATTTCGGGTACCCTATAGTTGTGGAAAAATCATTATGGGCACATTGTGTGCTTTTCACAACGAAAGACAACTACACTCAGTGGTGTATTTCATTCAACCTGTAAAAGTAATTCTGACTCTTATCTAGCAACACAGTCACATCCATTCCATCCAAGAACACTCCCAGATCAGCAGACATGGCTAGCTAAAGACCTTGGTCCTCAGGCCAACAGGGTAATACATTTCTCACTGAAGCATACTCAATGTACACAAACTGGGCCTAACAAGGTGTACAGTAACAGCAGTGAGCTCGGTGTGTGCCAACCGTCGTCGTAATAATAATAAGGGTCTATCTTGATGTCTCACATGAGTCCTAGCCTTGTGTCTGTGCCCCTCATAGATTGATAAAGGCACGGTCATCATGATTATGGGTAAAGCTGTGACCCAGTCATAGCCAATGGGAAATGAGTTAGCAGTGAGGTCAGAGTCATCAACGTATGTGTCACCTATGTGTTATGTCACAGAGCAGGAGAACAGGGAATCATTGTCATACCTGGGTGAAATTATGCTGATGGTGATGTGTTTTTTAATTGGGGTCTTATACCTCATGAATTCAGATAAATTACATGGCAGAGTGTTTGTCAGTACCGCATATAAAAATCACATCACCAGAAATATCTGAATTCACGCAAACCCTGTGCAACCTTTTTGGAAACAATAAACAAAGACTATCAACTTTTACAACATTGGGATCACAATATGCAAAAGACAATTTTGTCTAAATAGCACTTGAGTGCATTCGAATGGTCCACCACCAGACGATCTATCGTAAAGGAAACGACGTATGAAAACATGATCAAATCAAAGTTGAAGTGCTGTGTGGAGGGTTGGCAGGTGTTTTGAATTCTTCCGTTTGATATTATGCAATTTGAACAATTGCTTAAAGAGGTTGCAAAGCTATATACTTTAAATGAGACGCCTCAGGCTAAAGGAACATCAATTCTAAATGCTTGCATACAGACACATATTATGTTGTTTTACACTCAAGGTTGCACACCTCTTGATACTCTTGGAGACATGATGGTGCCAGAACATGGTGCAAATTGGTGCCAAGAGTAAAGCTTGAGGGTGAGCTAGGGGGTAAAAGTGGAATGAAAAATAAATAATACCCTGTGTGCTCAAGTAATAAGAATATCACTTGAGAGAAAAACCATTGGAAAGCAACAATTACACAGTACAGTCTGACTTTGTATTTTAGGATTCTTATTTTGATTATTTTATTTTTTAGGAGAATAACCCGTTGCTATGCATTGCATCACATCTAGTATAGTATGAGTTCCGAAAAACAAAAAAACAAGAGAGGGTATCGGGTTACCGGGCGATGTCATCAGACGGACTGGTAGGGAAGGGAGCCGTCAGGCAGTACGCCATGAGGGATGAAGAGAGCTTGTGTTACTGAGACATGTCATCAGCAGACAGGCAGTGGGGATTCTCTAACCAGGTTCTGTTTCTATGTTCAGTGTCTGGGTTCCTCTGGGGCCAGTGTGGCTGATACCGGTCCAATCTGTCCCAGCAAAACAGGCTTAATGAGAGACCCCGCGCAAGGTCAGTCATAACGAGACAACAACAGAATGTGCTGTAGTATCACACACAACCTTTGAGATGTGCTGTTGTAGGGTTGGGGTTTGGTTGAAGGGATGTGTGTGTGTGTGCGTGCGTGCGTGCGTGCGTGCGTGCGTGCGTGCGTGATTGAGTGTGTAAGAGAGAGAGAGAGAGAGAGAAAAATGCAATACAATGTAGAAATGTAGATACAATGTATTTATAATGTGACGCAAAAATATTGTTTAATATGCCATTGCTTGTGTGTGTGTGTGTGTGTGTGTGTGTGTGTGTGTGTGTGTGTGTGTGTGTGTGTGTGTGTGTGTGTGTGTGTGTCACATTTTTGCATCTGAAGAGATACATTTTCTTTCTTCTACATATCAGTGTATATGGGTTTACATGCCTGTGATTGGACGCCTTATATCATTTAATTTTTTATACTGCTCCAGGGTCTCTGGTTGCTGTTTAATTAGCTCATAAATCAATACCAACCTGTAGTTGAACTCCTTGTGAAGTGCTTCTACACAAAGCGAAAAACAAAGGCCTGAACTGTGGCACTAACTTGTGCTGCAGCAACCGTTGCTTCGTTGTTAATCCTTAAAAAATGAGAGACATACAATGCTGTCTGGCCTCAACAAAGCCTCCTAATCAGATCTAAAGTCACATTTTGATGGAAAACATTGGATTGGTTAAGGTGTAAGTGTATCATAATGTCAGACAATTGGCAATCAGTCATTACAAGTCCTATTGAGTTCTAGGTAATTGGATATTTTACAATTACATCTTACTCATGAGTGCAGAATCATTGTTTCTCAGAGGCGGGAGTTGTGTGAACAGATTCGTATCTCCTCTACAATCCAAGGTATTTGAGAATTCATGTAAACCAATATGCTGTTCGACAAAGAGTGTGCTTAGTCATGTCTACGTCAGGATTACAAATGTCAATTGTATTGGCATCACTAAAGGTGTGCAGACGAGCAACATCATCCTTTTTGACAGTTTAATCCAGTGGTATTTTCAAAGCAGGAAAATTGTACGTTAGCGCTAGCCTAAAATGACACTACCTCTGCCAACTAGTATTGTGTTCTCAGAATCACTGTTAACCTCTATAGCTAGTTTATATAAAACCTGTTGGAGTACAATGTCATAGTGCCCTCTACTGGCAATGTGTAGAACATGGTATAGCAGTCACACAGGGCTGAGGGTCAGGGTGTTATCAAATGGAGCATTAGTTCAACATTGCCAAAGCATCATAATTTCCTTCAACTCAGTCACAATCATCATTTATTCACCACCCTCATCGATTGGCTCAACACCAAACCCAGTTCACTCACCATTCTCATCGATTGGCTCAACACCAAACCCAGTTCACTCACCATTCTCATCGATTGGCTCAACACCAAACCCAGTTCACTCACCACCCTCATCGATTGGCTCAATGTCTCCCTATTGACCACTGTCATTGATTTACTGACCAGCCTCATCCGCCGGCCCAACAGTCAACCTCAGTCAACTTCTCAGATGTCCCCGGTCACATGAGCTTCCCTCCCCCCCCCCCCCCCCCCCCCCCACACACACACACACACACTACCTCCCTTTATCATTCATTGTTCCTTCCCCCCCTACGTGGTCGTCTCCTCCATTGATTATGTCGCCAATCTCATAATCTGATTTTTTTTCTTCTCTTCTAGGTGGTCCATAGATGATCCCACATTCTCAAACACACCCCCACGGAATTCTGCTTCACTCTATTGTATGTATGTATGTATTATCATATAATCCCCTCTCTGAGTACAAACCTGCATCCCACTGACAGATCTGAAAATTCCCTCTATGGGTGTCCAGTGTAATGCCAACAAATTCCACAGCCCTTGAATAGCTTCCTCTCATCTTATTTATAAACCCCCTCATTTTGTAAATCAAATTTCAATTAAGTTTCGTGGCATAATGAGGATGATTGTTGTGTTCAACGCCACCCGCTGAGAATGAAAGAGCAGGAGTGAGAGAGAAAGCACAACTGAAAGTGCAATACAAGAGAGAAAGAGCAAGAAGAGGCTGCAGTCTCTGAAAAGACTCAAGGCACAAGAACAGCTATTAAAGACAGAGAAAAGGATTTTCTTACTAAAGAGGATGGCCTCGAAGCCCTCTGAGCAAGTCTGACTGATGGACCAGACTCATGAAAGCAGCAGCAACAACGCAAGCACAGACAATTGGAAACACTCACTCCCATTGTCATAAAGTCTGCCACTCAGTCTACAAACACCCCCAGTGTCTTCAAAGTGTTGGCTTTACATTGAAAAACAGGTTTTGATGGACAAGACAAGACAAAACAAACATACAACTTTAGAAAGGCACTTTCCAATCATCTTTTGCAAGGCAGAGATTCTTTGCATTATTAAATGATCACCAGGGGCGATAACATTACAGATCGATAAATTGAAGTTGGCCGATGAAAGATACTGTATACGGTAATGGATGCATGCATGTGGTGATAATGTTTATCTTAAAGGTAGACTCTGGGATATGACGTCAGGCCCGTGAAAACAGAGCAACTTTCACCAAAGATATTGCAGGGAACAAGAGTGAAAGAGAGCGTCCGCTCGTTTCACTGCCCTCCGACAAAAGATGGTATCACATTCAATAGCAACATGCTCTAACACGCTTTATTCTCTAGTCGGTTGCATCTCCATTTTTGAAAGTCTCTGGTGGCATTTTTTAATAGTTTTGCTATGACATCAAATCCCAGAGTCTATCTTTAAAGTCACCACTAAATAATGTATTATTGTTTCTCTTTTCTGAACTGGAAATTGGCATTTCTGGCTTCACCAAATGAATTAAGTAGACACTGTTCTTGACATCGTTCTGAATTGCCATTGAATGGAGAGCTACTCGACAGCAACGCTTGAACCTCACTGTCTCTTACCCATTGTTATGTTTTTCCATCCTCCTCTGATAAAACTGAAGAACCACTTTAAAACTTTCACAAGCATCTCTGTAAAATGAGTGTTATTAACTGGCAAAGAGTTCACCATGTCTCGAGGTAGCTAGGGTGAATCACCCACACTAGATGAGTTCCTTTGTGTTTTAAATTGCTGGTTTAATATTCAACTATTAATTTGCCATAATAATGTACTCCTCAGTATAGTCGGTCTTATTGAGAAATGGGATGGTTGTAATGAATTACTGGTGCATTAGTAATATCAGAGCCTGAATTATTGATGAGGAGCCGATATGCCAGGGGTTCTACTGCTGTCGCTGACGAGGAGAGTAATTGCACTTTCCACACATACAGACATGGCGGAAAAGTGTGTGGTTGTTCTGGAGGATGTGTTGATATGATATAGTCATTTAGCAAAACATTTGTCACAAGCGACTCACAGATAACACATTTGTAACCCTTTTGGGGAATCAACCCCACTCTAGTATTGTACAGTCTAACCAGATGTTGTCCAACCAGCTGAGTTATTGAAACCGTGGTCCTCTGTGGCTCAGTTGGTACAGCATGGCGCTAACGACGCTTAGGTTGCAGGTTCGATTCCCGCTGGGCCTATACACACTGAAAAATGTGTGCACACACTGTGATGTAAGTCACTTTGGATAAAAATGTCAGCTAAATGGCATCTTATCATTATGATACACCCCTGTGTGAGTGTTCAATATTCTGCTTGTGTGTATTAATGGGCCTGCGTGTCAGGGCCACAGTGAGCATGAATGCATTGATTCTGCAGGGATCGCTCATTCACTCTGAAAAGGAGACGATGGCTAGAATAAAACCATGGGAGTTGACTGGCACTGGCAGAGTGAGAGGAACTGAGCTGAAAGCCATGGCCCTGCCTTTCACACTGTCACTCTTTCATCTCTGCAATAGAGCCCGATCAGAACGAGTGCCTTGGATTGATTCAGCGCCCTCTCCCCTCGGTCTGATTTGTCCCATTAGGGTCAATAGAGAAGGTAAGAGTATTATCAGTATGCTCTTTACTGATACCTATAATTCAGATGCCCTTAGCTTGTACATCACAAACTAGGGAAATAACTTGTATCCACAAGCTAAAGGAGTCTAAAAGGTGTGTGTGTGTGTGTGTGTGTGTGTGTGTGTGTGTGTGTGTGTGTGTGTGTGTGTGTGTGTGTGTGTCTGTGTGTGTGTGTGTGTGTGTGTGTGTGTGTGTGTGTGGCAGAGAGGGGGGGGACACAGAGAGAGAGAGAGAGATAGTATGACATATTGACAGGCTACACCAACACATCAAATTAAAGCACAGATGTAGATAAAATGTATGTTTAATGTTCCATATTACATTGTTGTGTGTGTGTGTGTGTGTGTGTGTGTGTGTGTGTGTGTGTGTGTGTGTGTGTGTGTGTGACAGAGAGGGGGGGGACACAGAGAGAGAGAGAGAGAGAGACAGTATGACATATTGACAGGTTACACCAACACATCAAATTAAAACACAGATGTAGATAAAATGTATGTTTAATGTTCCATATTGCATTGTTGCCTACGCTAGTACGCTTATGGGATAATGATAACAGCAATCAGTGTGATAGCTGACAAACTCACTAACACACACGCACACTCATTTGCGCTCTGTCTCCAACTGTGACATTTAAGCTCTAACAGTGATTTATGAGTTGTCCCCAACTCTCTCTGATATTTGGTATTTAAAACTTTGAATCCTACAAAAGAGATACTTAGCATTCTCCAAGAGTGTTATCTGGAATGAGGATGGTAAAAGGAGTCTGAATCATAATCTCTCTTACAGAGCCATTAGAGCCCACAACTCACCATATGTCACTCCAAGATAAATCACAGTTTCGGTTCTGAGCCTCTATCAAACAGCCGTAGCCTACATTTCATTCATCCTACTAAGAACATTGAAAGAGGACTATTTCTGTGCATTTGAGACACTGAATGGGGAAGTATGGGAAGCAGTCTGCTGTCAAAATCCCTAATTCTTTCTTATGATATGTAAATCAGTTAATCTCCTGGTTACTAGAAATTACCGGTTCCTCTGCTGTTCTAGCCTGTTTGAGTAGCCTAATTTTCCCCATTCTATTATAACATGAGTTACCAGCAGATTATTATGTTTTAATAAAAGTTTGATCAATGACTCTTTTGATAGTGTTACTATTAGTTGAACATTTGTAGTTGTTGTATTCCTGTCTATGTACATTAATAACTGATACCAATTTTGAACAAAATGTATGCATTTAAAAAAGCTATCAAATCACCTCCTAGATATAATAAGAATAGACAGAACCTGACCTCTAGTGGTGTGATTGCTTCTTACTATTCTGTTGAGTTAATCACAATATAGACCATATATTCGACTATTCCACTAGGTGTATGCACAATTTTGCCTCACTTCATACTAATCTTATCGCTGCTTGTATCTGTGTTGTGTTTTCCTGTCTGGGAAATGTGTGCCTAAGAGGACAGTGATAATCATAGCAGCTTATCCAGACAGCAGATTTCTAATTCTCACAGACATGGCCAAATAACCTAAACTGGCCTTTTAAGGAAACTGTTTGCCACATTTTCCTCACTCCTCAACCCACCTGCCCCTTCCCCTCCCCCTCCCTTCTCCCTCTCTGCAGATGACTTTGTCACCTACTTTGTGAGAAAGGCTGATGACATTAGCAGCTCTATCACACAACATTGTGCTATCGCTACTACCATTAAAAGACTTGGCTGTGGTTTATCATCACTTTCCCCTCTCTCCCCTGATGATGTCCTAAAACTTGACAGAGGCTGTTCTCATTCTTCTGGACCTGTCTAATGTATTCGACACAGTAAACCACCCGATCCTTCTCTCCACCCTCTCAGAGCTGGCCATCTCAGGCTCTGCACTCCCCTGGTTTGTATCCTACCTGGCCGATTGCTCATACCAGGTAAAGTGAAAAGGGTCGCTGTCTACGTCACGCACCCTCACCACTGGTGTCCCCAGTGTTATATCTCTAGCACTGTGACTGCCGATGACGCACACATAGTTGATTCACTTACTTAGACAAATGTACTTATTGTAAGTCGTTTTGGGAAAAAAGTGTCTGCTAAATGACTGAAATGAAATGGAAAAAATGTTCCTAGTTCTACCGTTGTGTGAGATCAATGGTTAACTAGTGTGTGTGTATATCAAAAGAGGCATGGTGTATACACCAGCCACTCACTCTAACTGCTCTGAAGGTGAGCTTAGAATGAGGGCTCTTGTAGCCTTGCTGCTGTTGCTTTTATCGATGTGGAGCACAGGGACAGAAGAATGGTGAGAAAGGCAGGCTGAATGACGTCCCTCAGACGGGGTTCAATGGAGAGGGACAGAGGCAGGTGGATAAAGATCTGACTGAAACCCAAAGAACTGAAGCTGCAGCCTCCACTGACAAACAGACAGGCAGCTATGACATGTGGACCGAGCTGAGAGAACTGAGAGCAGTAGTGAAGAAACTAGGGTCTGCAGCAGTGGAGCACAAAATGGACTTGACAGCCTCTAGGTCGAAAGTGACAGCCCTGGAGGCGAGACTGAGAGTGAGGGAGAGTCAGATGGAGTGCCAGAAGGCCATGCTGACAGAGCAGGCGGTGAGGCTCACCCATTCTGAGATGAGGGCACTGGAAGCCAGGTCAAGTCAGGTGAGACAGTGTTACGGGAACACAGGACCAGCTGGGTTGGCTGGGTTAGAAATTAAAGTGAGCATTGCACAAATGCGGCTGCAAGCTGGTATGAAGTACACGGAGGAGCTACGGCAAGACCATTCAGGGTGTTCTTATTTGTTCATCCTCGCCGTATTTAGTTTTGATTTTTTCAAATCATTACTGTTTGATCCTGCCACTGTCATTCTCTTACTTCTTAATGTCCATTGTATGTGGAACAACAGCACTACAATATGTTCGAGAGTGACTCAGTTAATACTGAAAGAGCGGTGAACGTTTTTTTGGCGCTGTTCAATTTGAGCCATGGAAGGAAAGGTTGCGGCTACTGAGAGGCAGGTGAATGGACTGAAGAGGCTGACTGAAGGTGTGAATGTACAGAAGGACACACAGCAGGAGTCCTGGAGCACAGTGGAGGGCCTGCTCATAAACTGAATCAATAACTATCATGTTTAGGACAAGCTGTCGAACTGAAACACTTGAAGGCCAGACTTCAAGATAGTGAGATTGCTGTGGAGGCAGGACTGGGGAGGACAGAGAACAGAGGTAATCAAAACAATTTGAAAAAGCTAACTGTTCTTTCACTCTATTTTAGCAACAGCAGAGTGAACGTTTTCATGAATAGAGTTACAGTTCAATCCTTGGAACTGGGGGCCCTTTATGTCAGGTCAAACACCACTGAAATGCAGGTGAAGTATCAGGGGGTGGAGGTGTTGGTGACAAAAGATGAGGTTGAGGAGCTGAAGACTGAGAGTGAAGGTGCAGTTTGTTGTTAATCTTAGCCAACACTCACTATACTGAACATTGGAAGGTCAGGAAAAAAGTGTATCTGGGACTGCATTTACAGAACCGCCACAGGGCCATCCAATTTCCGTTCTCACCCACTGTGTTTGCTTTAATAGATACTACTCGAAGCTCAATCAGTGGAACTGGGTGCTCTTGTCACAAGGTCAAATGCAACTGAGACCCAGGTGGGAGAAACAGAGGGCAGAGGTGGTGCTGCTGAAAGATGAGGTACTCCAACTGAGAAGGGAGAATGCAGGTAAGAAAGCCATTATATCCCAGAGAAATGGTGGCCTAATCCCAGAAACGGAGTCTGCTATTTTTTTTTCTCATGATTTCAACTCAATCCCTGGAACTGGAAGCCCTTAATGTGAGGTCAAACACCACTGAGACCCAGGTCAGAGAATACAAGATGGTGGTGGACCTGAAAGCTGAGGTGGAGAAGCTGAGGAGGGAGAATACATGTAAAGCACTCCCGATACTCCATAACTACAAATTCTCTTACAAAGTCTCTGCCCACAGTTACTAAGTTTGGCAAAGTGAGACTTCAGGCACAGCAATCCAATCCAATACACAACAAAGTAGTTGGATATATGTACGCTATCAATATTTACAGACCAGCCCCCCCAAACATTGGACTTTTGATGCTTTTGGGGGAGCTCATGTCTCATTCCCCCTGGCTCCTCATTAATTCGCACACTGAATACTGTTCTACTGTTGAGAAAAACAGAATAGGTTATTTGGTTGTCATGGGACTTAGTGTATTATTAAAGCTATTTTATCTTTCTCTTAGAATCCCTGTAACTGGAGAACTTTAATGCCAGGTCAAACAGCACAGAGAGCAAGGTGAACCGAAGAGAGCAAAAACATAGCATACTTTTCAAAAAGCACTTTTTTTAATTTATAGTTTGTTGCTGAAAGTTTCCTGTGATAACTGTCTACGCAGGCACACTGAAGGTAGCATTCTCTGCATCTTTAGGATTTAATGGGACAAATGGACCATACAATGCTGACTCAGGTACAATAGACTATTTTAAAACCTCCATCTACAGTACAGATACACTCCACTATATTCATGTACTCATCTGTAACCTACTCTGATGGATAGTGTGAAAAAAAAAAAAAGAAAAAAAAAAGAACTACACAAATCAGGATGGAGACACATTATATATAACTCAGAAGAGAGAAAGACAGAATAAAACATGAAACAGAATGTGTGGTTATGTTTCCACTTCTACAGGTCCCTCTACTGCACCAGAAAATGGAGGCTACTTCTTCAGATACAGTACACTGTTGCTGGTTATGATAGTTACTACGGCAGGGGAGAAGCTCTTAAGAGCACAGACTGCATTATGCAAATTCTTGAGAGAGCTATAGGGCCTGACCATTTCTCCAGTGTAGTCATACCACAACTGGGGAGGAGAGTTAAGGTTTATTTGCAGATGGCTGCCAACTATCAAGTCTGTGATGACTATGACTCATCTGGTGGCTTCTTGCCCTTTCCCCATATGCAGAATTTCATTATGAGGAAAGCAGCTGACAATATGCAAATTGTCTCTTACCTTTAAATGGGCTTTCCATCAAGAAACACATCATACAAAATGTACTTCAGGAAAGGGTGTTTTAATTAGATGAAAACATCATTTTTGTACATGTATTAAGACTACTTCCTATTGTAGGGACAGGACTACATCCATAAAAAAAAAAAATCATAAAGAAGATTCATTTATCAGAACTACCTTCATTTAGCCCTGCAGAATAGTACAGGCACACATTTACAGTACACTATCTAACCAGTAGAGGTCTCCTATCTAACAATTCTCACACCCTCCCAGATATAGAATCAATGTTTTACTATGAAGAGTGCATATACCATTCAACAGAACACAGCACAGACTTTGTTTTTTCAGTGATCCGAGATGAATGTGTCCTCTCCAATCCTGAGGGTTAAAAAGATAAAGCATTATTTATTTTTTAAAGTAGTAACAAACTGATTTGCAGTACTGAATGTCCATTTTAGAAACAGGAACAGACTAAAAAAACATTGTTTTACTCCTGCAGCTGTCATATCAAATGGTGTTTCAGTGATCCAATGCCCCCCTCTCATGTGTGAAGTACCTGGTGCTCTTCCAGTTGTCAGCAGGGCTTGGAGCCACAGATCGCAGCATCCAGAGTGTCTTCAGCACTCGCTTACCATCTGGCAGGGGGAAACACTGACCCACCCAGGAGCTGCAGGAGCCTGAGACAGTTATATGCAATTAAAAAATCACACCATGACCTTTTGAACAGTAACATTATAGGTGAAGCATGTCGTTTTGCACGTTGCTGCCCTCTCTGAACACACTGAATAGTTGAAAACGTACATACGCCAAGTTTCCTAATACTGGCAAACATACACGTATCCTTGAACAAAGAAAAAGTAAAATAAGTATGTTAAGGCAACCTCAACACCAGTGACGAAAGTGCTTTGTTTGGACCAAAACAGCACTGTTCATTCTTTATCAAATGTCCTAATTCCTTTATCCCTACCAATTTTATCATGGCCATTTAATACATTTTAAAGCTCAAATCTAAATGCTGGACCTTTAACTTGAAGTCACAATCAAGACCATATTTGTTTGGGAGGAAAGAGTCAGACAGACACACACACTCACCTGCCTCCCATAACACAGAGAACGCAATGGAGGTCAGAGGACCTGGACTGCTGACCACACCTAGGAGCTTGCCCAGTTTGGCTGGACCTGTGGCCCCTGACATGAGTTCCACTCCACTCTGAAAGCTACCTTTGAGCTCAGAGCCAACCGCCTGTATATACAGCACAGAGCCCAGATCATTTCTCCACAGCCCTGTGACATTGCAGCAGGCAGCCTGAAGGAAAAACATGATATGCTCACTTTCCACACATTGTATTCTACATGGTATAGATGGGCATGTTTAAAACAGGAACTAAATTAAAGGCTCATAGATGCCACTGTGCAAGTTTTATGACATCTATAGTTGAAATCATTGCAATAGAAGGAGACATGACACATTTTCCCATCTGAATTACACAGACAATCCATCTTCAGTCGCAATGAGATTGTATTTAAACAAAACTGGGAGTTTGCAGTTTTCCAATATGGAAATAATAATAATAATAATATTTCCCCAAAACATATGAATTTTGCAAAGCATCACTAAAACACTGACACCATCACAAAGGTCCAAGATATAGGAGACAACAATATGGGCCTAGATTTAACCACCCACTTCTTGACTTCTATACATCACATGGCAATAGTGTATGCTACCCATGAGACCACTGCAATCAACTGATACTTATCCTTACCTGAGGTGGTAGTAGTACAGCACCCAAAATAAGAGCATGGAAAAGACATTTCATGAAGCACCGCATGATTAAACCTGCTCAAGCCGTTCTCAGATCTCATTCACTTTGCACAGTTAGGTTACTGAGTGACTACACTTTTCTAAGCATCAAGGCAATCAGCAGCAGACCTTGTTAACAACCCTAACCTAATTAGCAAAATAGCAGCAGCTGTGATGGTGATGTTTGTTTTCAACTTTGATAATCAGTCTGTGTCCACAATCATCACGCATGGACAGAAATTCGGCACAAATTCAATACTGGCACTAAAAGCATCTTCAATTCAATCATTGTGTCAATTGCGAGTGCTAATGGTCTTTTCAGACAAGGATATGGGCCTGAGGAGAGGAGTGGAGAGGAATATAATTACACTAGAGGGAGCTATTTTATTGCATGTGAAGGAGGTTTAACACCACAGTTGCTTAGAGATTCCCTAGGCCAATATGACAGCTGAAAACCATGGAGAGCTTGAGATATAGAACAATAATAGACTGGCATTTCATCCAGTCAAATATTTCTCAGTGGATTGTGAATGTCTAGCCCCTACTCTTGCAATTAAGCTTTTGGGCCACACTGGATTTTGCCCCTAATTAAAAATGCTAAAATCCAATATGGACCATTGAATGGAGGTTTAAACACCTACAAATGTAAATGATATTTCATAAAACACAATTTTTAGAGTTGTGTTATATATCAGTGCCCATATAGACTATATTGGTGTCATTTCACTTTACTGTGAATCCAATATGGCCACCATAATGAGCTTTAATACACCTGCCTGAGTACAAATTGCCTTTGTGTGTTCAAGACTGGCTTCTCATCTCCTGAAACATTTTCTATATGGTTCATGTGACAATTTTGAGTAGAAGTTATTAGTAAAAAGTGTGATCCTGGACAACCAACTGTCCTGTGCGGCTAACATCACAGCTCCTGTAGATTCTTCCTCTATAACATTCAAAGGATACACCCACAAGAGAAGCAGCGCAACTCCTGATCCAGGCACTTCCCGCCTAGACTACTTCAATTCACTTCTGGCCAGGCTCCCTGCCTCTGCCATCAGACCTCTGCAACTCACCCAGAACGCTGCAACCCGTCTGGTTTTCAATCTCCCCAAATTCTCCCATGTCACCCTCCTCATCCGTACCCTTCACTAGCTCCCAGTAACAGCTTGCATCAGATTCAAGAACCTGGTGGTCGCCAACAGAGCAGTAAAAGAAACTGCCCCTCCTTATCTGCAAACGATGGTCAGTCCCCAAACCCCAGCCCACTCACTCCGTTCTTCCACCTCTGCTGGCCCCTTGGTACTGCATTCTTTACGAGGACATAGTAGTTGCTCTGCTCAGTCACGGCTCTTCTCTGTCTTGGAACCCCAGTGGTGGAATGAGCTTCCTAGAATAAAGACTCATCTCTTTAGGGTATACCTGGTCTCTTCCCCAGTTTCTTCCATTCTCTAGCACTGTGACTGCCGATGGCATTTGTTCTTATCGAAGGTTTTACTTACATGACTGTTGTATAGTTGATTCCCTTACATAGACAAATGTACTTATTGTAAGTCGCTTTGGATAAAAGCGTCTGCTAAATGCCTTTAATGTAAAAATCTGCTGGTTATGTACGAGCTGGTCATCTACACCATATCTACGGCCTATCACCAACATTCGCAGGGTGATGAAGGCCTATTGTGTGGAGCGGCCAGGGGAGTGGGACACCGTTGTGCCCTTTCTCCTCTTTGTCATTCGTGTCAACAGGGTCAACAGGGTAAATCCCCTTTGAATTGGTGTATGGGTGTGAAGTCAGGGGACACCTGAAGATGGTGAAGGAAAAACTTTTGTCATTAGATCCAAAGGACAGTATGTGTTGCAGTATGTGTCATACTTTAAGGATCGCCTCTCGTCTGCATGTGAACTGGCTAGGACAAACCTTAAGGGTGCACAGGAGAGGATGAAAGGGCACTTTGGCAGGAAGGCAGCAGAATGGGTGTTTTCAGAGGGTGGATCAGGTTTGTTATTCTGCTGCCTCATCCATAGCATGCTGCCTCTCTGGCTACTAAGTTCTGTGGGCTTTACGCAGTGGTGCATACGGTGGCGGAGGTAAACTATGAGGTGAGTACTCCCGACCGGAGGAAAAAAGAGGCATTGACATCGGAGAAGTTCAAAATGACCAATCAGTGGGTGTCCAGATGGAGCCTGGCGTTGCAGCCATATCACTTGTCTATCTACCACTTGACAAGGAAGGATAATGTTATAGCGGACGGGGGCTGAGGGGTCATTGAGGGAAGTGGGTTGGTCGATCCTCCAGGGATGTTTTTTGGGGATTCTCTGGGTATACCCAGCTAGGAGAGGGGGGGGGGGTTCTGTCAGGGAGCATTGACATGTTATTTTATTGTAGAAAGAAAGAGAACTATAATAGTGTAGTATAATATAATAGTATATAATAGTGAGAGAGGTGTATAACTTATATAGCTGTATATTACTAGACAAAAAGTAAAAGTAGGAAAACAAACATTTAAGGGATACAGTCTTTTGTGGGGGGGGGGTTTGTTGTAGATGGCACATACTTTTATTGCACATACTTTATGTTTCTGGATCTTATCCTAATCAATGAACAATCAAAGACAAGAGATTGAGCTGGCCGATCCAAGTACACCACAGCACCCCGGTAAGTGGCCACATCTCCTCCTCAGGTACATACACATACACAATACAGTTCCACTCTCACATCTATGCCACACTGAGGGAAGACTTACTTAGCTAATGGCTAGCGGAGACCTTAGGTCGAGCCAGACAGGTAGGCTAGCGGAATAGTTTGCAACAGTTGGACTCTAACATACTGTAGACTCTATGTTGGATTCACAGTAATGAGAAATTACACAAAAAGTATGGGCACAGATATATAACACAACTACGAAATCATAACATTTTTATCATAACATTTTTACATGTGTACTGTAGGAGATTAAACCTCCATTCAATGGTATAATTGCAGCCATATTGGATTTTGGCCACCATATTGAATTTGGGGCAAAATCCAGTGTGGCTCAAAATCTTAATTGCAAGAGTAGGGGCTAGACATTCACAATCCACTGAGAAAACCTTGACAGGACGAACAAGTTTTGTCCTTGGCTGGGCCCTGTCTATGAACAAATGGTTCTAAAATAAGTATAGATTTTGAGACATATCTTCCTCACCTACATCAATGAAATCCTTCAATGACCTTTAGCCTAGCAGTTCTAATCTAGGTGAGGGGAGGTTCAGACCAGATTAAATTCCACGATTGCATCAATTGTCACATCAATTCAATTCAATTCGGTAATGTGAGGTGAACTATTTTCGGCAGCTTATCCCATTTCAAAATAACGGTAAAAGGATTTAAATGGTTCATCGCTGAACACCAATAGCC
>NC_139656.1:24324207-24356707 GCF_951799395.1 Argentina silus | reverse complement strand
ATAAGGAAATAGCCTCCGTCTAGGTTGGCCTAGTGGAGATGGAGAATTCACAATTCTGCGGATTGGTATTGGTGAAATTAAAGATAGCCTTTTCCACACAAAATATACAAAATGTGAATGTATTTTGAATAAACAGCCCATGTTTTCTTCTAGTGTTATTCGTGGTTGACTTCGTACTTTTTATTGATAATTCATCAAATAATTTGGCCTAGCAGATTTGATATTGGTAAAATTAGGCACCCAAGTACATTTGCTCATGACAGGGTACAAGTTGAGTTAGAACTTCCTCCAATACACCTCCTGTGGTAAAAGAGACTTGAAACTGAGTGCCTCGATGACCACTGATAATTTGCCCTCAATTTGATTGATGCGTGTCTTTACAACACCAGGTATACTGCATCATTAAACAATCATTTAAATGTAAAAAAAATAATAATAATCCTAGAACTTGTTGTCATGTTGTTGTCATGATGAGGTGGATGTATACTGTACATGCCATTAAAGGCTCTGAACTACAGTTTTAGTTCTCTTTCTTTTTCTCTCTTTTTCTCTCCTTCCATCCAGAATTGAGACCACGCACCGTAGACACACCACGCTGCGAGAGAAGGGTCGTCGGCAAGCTATCCGTGGCCCTGCGTACATGTTCAGCGAGCGGGGCACCAGTCTTACAGCAGAGGAGGAGCGCTTTCTGGATGCGGCTGAGTATGGAAACATCCCAGTGGTGCGCAAGATGCTAGAGGAATCCAAAACCCTCAATGTCAACTGTGTGGACTACATGGGCCAGAATGCATTGCAGTTGGCAGTGGGTAATGAGCACTTGGAGGTAACAGAGCTGCTGTTGAAGAAGGAGGGGCTGGCGCGTGTGGGCGATGCCCTCCTCTTGGCCATCAGTAAGGGGTATGTACGCATCGTTGAGGCCATCCTGGCCCACCCGGCGTTCGGCTGTGGGCTACGCCTCACCCTTAGCCCCTTGGAACAGGAGCTACGGGACGATGACTTTTATGCTTATGACGAAGACGGCACACGTTTCTCACAGGATGTGACCCCTGTGATCCTGGCTGCACACTGTCAGGAGTACGAGATAGTGCACACTCTGTTGATGAAGGGAGCACGCATTGAGAAGCCCCATGACTACTTCTGCAAGTGCAACGAGTGTGCAGAGAAGCAGTGCCGCGACTCCTTTAGCCACTCCCGCTCCCGCATGAATGCTTATAAAGGCCTGGCCAGTGCTGCTTATCTGTCCCTGTCGAGTGAGGACCCTGTGCTCACAGCCCTGGAGCTTAGCAACGAGCTGGCCCGACTGGCCAACATTGAGACCGAGTTCAAGGTGAGGAACACAACACACATGAGTCACGCAAGTCAGGACCATGCTTTAGCTCAGGGTGTGGTGGGGAGTGGTTTCTTCTGTTGAGAGAAATGCACTCGTGACCAGAAGACCCCGCCTCCCCCCCGCCCCCCTCACACCAGAAAATATCCAATCAGGAAGTGCATGCACACTCTCCCAAATGACACACTAATGGTATTGGAACATGCTGTGATGAAATGAGAGATGGGTTACAATCTGTCAATAACCTCTTGTGATATGGTTGGAAATTATTAAGAGTGCATGGCAATAATTGCCAATACACCTTGCAACATATTCGTACACATTTTCAAAAATCATGTTTATAAGTGCATGTTTTGGAAATGCAATAGAATTGTGCACAGGTATTACCATTGAATTTGCTCAACCATGCAGGATAAGCCACCTTTGCTCAGGGCGAATTTAATTCTGAGAATCACGGTGAGGGGGACATGTCTAATCAGGGATTTTCATACACAGTCTGTTGACTTCTGGTGTTGTTTCGGATGAGCTGTTAATTGAAAATGCCCCTCAGAGAGCTCTCTCTAATCTGTTTTTCATTATGTTCTGATTACTGACCTTTGCCAACCATTTGGTGGTTTGTTATTTGAGCACAGGTGCACAGATACACACACTCACAAGAACACATACGGTGTCATCTTTGCTTTATAAAGCATACTCATAGAGAGACATTACACTCATTTACAATCACTTCAATAGTGACCATGTGTGACAAACATATGACACATGAAAACTCACATTCATGCACACCCTCATTTACATATTCTTAATGAGATTACGTCATATAGGCTGTGTCAATGAAGTAATGCTTGGCCTGAGGTTTTGCAGTTATATAATGGAATTGAAATACTGTACCTCCTCTGGACCAATATGCGAGAGACCAATATTACCAGTTAAACATTCTGAGTGCCTTTGAGGTCTCTCTCTCTCACACACATTATTGATTTTCTCCATTTATGTGTGTAGAATGACTACAGGAAGCTGTCCATGCAGTGTAAGGATTTTGTGGTGGGAGTGCTTGACTTATGCAGAGACACAGAGGAGGTGGAGGCCATTCTGAATGGGGATGTGGACCAAACTCCGCCTGGTGATAACAATCGACCCTGTCTCAGCCGGGTCAAACTGGCAATAAAGTATGAGGTCAAGAAGGTTAGCTGAACCTCTCAACCTAATACCAAACATGCTCTTTTTTCCTTTATGCTACATACAGTAAGTGTCTTTGTGTGTGTCTATAACTAGACTTGAAAGTCCAGATTTAAATAGCAACACAGCATTACAAAAAAGCTTTCAATGACTATGTTGACATTGGCCTAACCTCATCGCTGTAAATGTTTCATGAGGCAGCCTGAAATGGGATGGAAATAAATAAATTGTCTATGAAACAGCAATGTTTTATACCCATCGATGGAAATTAGGGATTCTATAAAACTAAAATATGCCATAGTAAAAGTCAGTTACCTTAGCCACTTCTGCTTGTCAAATTGTAATATTTGTTGTTTGTTTTATTCTGGTCATATCTGTCCAGTTTGTCGCCCATCCTAACTGCCAGCAGCAGCTCCTGACCCTATGGTATGAGAACCTGGCTGGACTAAGGCAGCAGTCTGTTGGGGTCAAATGTTGGATAGTGCTGGGAGTGACTTTAGGTCTGCCTTTCCTGTCCATTGCATACTGGATCATGCCCTGTAGCAAGGTACATAGTCTTTTTATCTTTCTTTTCAGAATCTTAAGAATCACTCAACACACACAACTATTACTAAAGCAAAAATTATAGGGCTAGTTTCCAGGACACAGATTAAGCCTAGTCCTAGACTATAGCATCCCCAATAAAGATGTGCCATTGAAAGTGTGATTTAGTGTATATATAATGGTTGTAGGTTGACGGTTGTGTTTTTGTGATTGATTTCCTCTTTATCAGTTGAGTCGGATTCTCCGCAGTCCCTTCATGAAGTTTGTGGCCCATGCTGTGTCGTTCACCATCTTTCTTGGCCTTTTGGTAGTCAATGCTTCGGACCGCTTTGAAGGTGTCAAGAACCTTCCTAACGAGACGGTAACAGACCACCCCCATCAGGTCTTCAGGGTCAAAACCACTCAGTTCTCCTGGACAGAGATGCTCATTATGAACTGGGTGCTGGGTGAGTCAATGTGTTGTTCAAACAGTTGTTGTTGTCATTTTTTGGGAGGGAGAGATATTGCTTTCTAGCCAATAGCTAGCTGAGATACTGCTACAGTATCTGTGTTGGAATGATGATAACTAAGTATAATCTGATTGTAACACAGTCACATCTTTTATAGGCTCAAAACATTTCCAGAATGTGTTTAAAAGCACTGTTCTCGTTCTTAGGGATGATCTGGTCAGAGTGTAAGGAGATCTGGGCAGATGGACCACGGGAGTATGCCATGCACCTGTGGAACGTTCTAGACTTTGGCATGCTGTCTATCTTCGTGGCATCATTCACAGCACGCCTCATGGCCTTTCTGAAGGCCTCCCAGGCTCAGGTTTATGTGAACCTGCATGTGCCAAACGTGGACCTGAGCAACGCCGTCCTGCCTGCAGATGTAGCATACTTCACCTACGGTCAGTACTGTGATATTCTCTGACTGCCCCCTTTGATAACTATGAGCTGACCAATGATGTTGTGGAGGGTAAACGCACAGTGTTTCCGCACATTTTTTGGAAATGTGTGTCTGTCACTGTCTATCTGCCTAACTGTTGGTCACTCTGTCTGTCTGTCTGCCTGTTTCTGCCTGCCTGTGTCTGCCTGTTTGTCTGTCTGTCTGTCTCTCTCTCTCTCTCTCTCTCTCTCTCAGCTAGGAACAGGTGGCTACCATCTGACCCTCAGCTTATCTCTGAGGGTTTGTACTCTATCGCAGTGGTGCTCAGTTTCTCTCGCATTGCTTACATCTTGCCAGCCAATGAGAGCTTTGGCCCACTCCAAATCTCTCTGGGCCGTACAGTTAAGGACATCTTCAAGTTCATGGTCATCTTCATTATGGTCTTCCTAGCATTTATGATTGGCATGTTTAATCTGTATTCCTACTACCTTGGAGCCAAGTACAACCCAGCTTTCACCACGTAAGTGCACTTTGTGTTCATTAATGATTAAACATTCTGTAGAAATATGCCTTCTGAGATATTGCTATATGTTTTCTGAGATATTGTCTGTGTCTGTGTGTGTGTGTGTGTGTGTGTGTGTGTGTGTGTGTGTGTGTGTGTGTGTGTGTGTGTGTGTGTGTGTGTCTTGTGTGTGTGTGTGTCCATAGGGTGGAGGAGAGCTTTAAGACTCTATTCTGGTCCATCTTCGGCTTATCTGAGGTTATCTCTGTGGTCTTGAAATATGACCATAAGTTCATAGAGAACATTGGTTATATTCTGTTTGGTGTCTACAACGTAACCATGGTAATCGTACTGCTCAACATGCTGATTGCAATGATCAACCACTCCTATCAGGAGATTGAGGTGAGACCAGGAACACCCCTTGATTGATGGGAAATCAATAGTCAATCATTACTATTTGGAGGTCAGAGTAGAAACGGAAAAACACATAGGGGGCTGTGTCCCGGACACAATTAAGTCCTAATCGTAAATCACACTTTCAATGGAAACTCTCAATTGAAGATGATTTTTCATATAAGATTAGACTATGTGGGGGGAAATGAGCCCTAGTGTTGTTAGAGAAGGTTCAGCTTGTGTCTGTCCAGATGTGTGACTGATGTTGTTTGTGTTGTGATCATGTTTTTACGGTGTACCGCTGTTAGCAATTGTCTTGCGAAAATGCTCAGACTAGAGGAAAGGGAGATATTGCATTAATTACCTGTCCTCTTCCATCTCCAGATATTATGCCTTTGTATTATTACTCATCCTGGTTGTCTATTTCAATAGGAGGATGCTGACGTAGAGTGGAAGTTTGCCCGTGCCAAACTGTGGCTCTCCTACTTTGATGAGGGGCGGACACTGCCCCCACCATTTAACCTGGTTCCCAGTCCCAAGTCCTTCTACTACATGGCCCTCCGTACACGCGCCTGCCTGGTGGAGCTGTGCAAGGCCAAAGCCCATCACCATGACAACCAGCGGGAGGCTGGCATGATAAATGTGCGATTTAAGGTCAGAAAGGTTGGGATTGGGATCTACCTCATTAGATGTTGTCTTTCTTGATTTGTGTGCTGTGCCTATATTGGCTTCTAACAGCATGGCTGTGATCTCTGTGATCATAAATGGCTGTGATGTCTGTTCTGTTTCAGCTCAATCAGTACAATACCCAAACCAGGGCATCGGAAGATGTCACCATTAGGAAACCCATCAAACATCCTACTCGATACCAGGTACCTTTTCTCCACAATGGTCAATACTACTCATATGCCATACCCAGAAGTGTAGATTCTAAAGTTCCTGTCTTTCTTTTTCATAAGAAACTCATGAAGCGACTAATTAAGCGATATGTGCTTAAGGCTCAGGTTGACAGTGAAAATGATGAGATTAATGAAGGTGAGTGTTTCATATCCAGTCACATAAAGTCCAAACGTTGTTCTAAACAGCCAGAACAATTTAGGTTTGTAATTAAATGACTGACCAATAACATAAGGTGCATCCTCTGCAGGTGAGCTGAAGGAGATAAAACAGGATATTTCCAGCCTACGTTATGAGCTCCTGGAGGAGAAATCTCAGGCCACTGAAGAACTATCTGACTTGATCCAACAACTTGGTGACAAGCTCAGCAAGAACGCCAAGAAACCCTGAGGGGAATTGAGCGGTGCAAATTGTGTTTCAAATGTATTTTGATAGATGTATTTTGTGTTTTGGTTGATTAATGGTTTGCACTCCACTGGTGGATAGGCAAGGGCCCTGCTTCTATTTTCACTATGTTCAAAAATATTCAAATCTTTGGTGACTGTAAATTAGAATGGAATAGATCATGACAGAACATGACTATGTTAAATTGTAAAGAGAGAGGTTTTTTTAGACTTTCTGTACAAATTTTGTTGCTTTTATCATCCAAAGTAGTAGCATGAGTTAAACAGGAGAAATAAAGAAGAGTCAGGTTAATATTGTCCAGTTTGGGGAGGAGTTTCCTTTTGTACCCCAGTTTTGTAAACTCTGTTTTAGTAACTCTTTGACCATAAACAAATTAACCACTTATTTCATTTCTCAAATAAGTTGAATAGGCCTATCCCAGCTTTATGTAAGGATGTTGTATGTACATTGTCTTGTTTGGGTGTTTCTTTAGTATGTTAGTCTGGACTAGGCATCATAGTTTGTTCACATTCGCTGTCAATGTAGTTAGTATATTATTGATGTAATTACAAATGAGGAAATTAAAACTTACGACCAACATGCTATCCCAGAAATGTGTATTTTTTTTAAGTAATCAACCATTGCAATGAGAATAAGCGAAACATCCACATGGACCTGCCATAGAGAGGTCAGGTCTTTTGGTTATAATTTATCATCAGTGCACTGACATAAATTTATTTATTTTTTAAATCATACATATTGGATCAAGGCATGGATTTTGTTCCACAATGCATTTTTTTTCTCAGCTCCACCCACCCCATGTTATTCGCCCAATGAAAAAGCTTCCAATCATCGCTGTAGCTGTTTCCAGGAAGTACTCTCCAACCTCCCCAACATGAGCCCATCAGGCCGAATCGCACCACGCGTAGCTAGCAACTAGCAAGAACAAACCGGCTCGAGAGAAGCCCAGTGTCATTGCATTTTGCTGGGGCTGACGAAAAACTCGGTCAGTTTAATTTGATACAGTTGGAAATTTAGAAGACCGCCGGGACGTCTCTAAGCAAGTAAGTCTGCCTGAGTAACCATTGACGTGTAGAAATTGACTTTTTTTTTTTTTTCTCCCCAAAACTCATTTTCATGAGCTAGCCATGTTGTTTTTGTAACGAGACGATAATCAAAATCTTCTTGCCATTATTCGATACGATTTTAGTGTAGGCCTGGGAGGGACTTTAAAGCCTGGACTACCAGTAGAGAACTCTCTCCACTTCAGGTTGCTGGCAAGAGCAGCTGGGGGGGCTAACACAATGTTAAGCTATATCATCTTTTCCAGTGGGTTTTTTTGGAAACTGTTAGCTAAACAAATAGCTAGCTTTGGTGCTATTTGTTTTGACGCTTTAGCGCAAGTTATGAGTGTTGTTAACGCGTTATCGCTGTCCATCTTTCCATGGTGCTGGTGGTGCTAACAGCTAGCTTCCAGGTCCTGAATAGACACGGGGAAAAATGGCGGACGACCCGAGCGCAGCGGACAGGAACGTGGAGATATGGAAGATAAAGAAGTTGATCAAAAGTCTGGAAGCTGCTCGAGGGTAAGCGTGGATATTAGGCGGTAATAGATGACATGAGCGACATCATTGCTACTCGGTTTCTGCTAACCGGAGTAATACACGGAAGGGTTTCTATGTAGCTAGCTAGTTGGCTGTGCCAGATTGTGTAGGGCAGGCCTTTGCTAGCGAGCTCCCTACTGGCTTACTCGGCAATCGAAGTAGCCTACCTGATCATCCACACACAGTGACAGCCAGCTAGCACCAAGTTAGTCTTGCTCAACGACCTTATCTGTCATTTAATGTGTTTCGATTTCTGATTAAAAGCGAAATGTCATGTTATTTTATGCTGGCAAGGATGGCAGCTTTTGCTGTAAGCCATAATATGAATGGCTTGGCACATCACGTAGGCCTGTATATGCTTTGGTTTGCAAAAAGACCTGCTGCTGAGAGAAGCTGGTTTCTGAGTATATTTGCATGCACTTAAATTGGC
The DNA here is from genome assembly GCF_951799395.1 of Argentina silus. Lineage (NCBI taxonomy): Eukaryota > Metazoa > Chordata > Actinopteri > Argentiniformes > Argentinidae > Argentina > Argentina silus. Next base: position 24,348,581 of record NC_139656.1, on the reverse strand, counting down.
ATAAGCTATATCCATATGCACCATCTATCCACCAACAAAATGCCTTCTAAGCTAGTCTGTCAACTTCCCTGTATCCACCCCATACATCCTTAGACTATAGCAGCTACACACTGTCCAGAAGCATAATCACACTACTTCACCAAAGTGGTGATCTATCTGAACTGTCAGGTTTTTCTATGTGTTAAGTTTACCAACTCAATGTGACCTTCAGTGCCCTATCTAGGGACAGCAACAAGTTAAGATTTGTTCAGAAAATGGTTCTTATCATAGTTTAAAGCACATATGTTGAAATATATAGGCCACTTAGTCTTCATATGACAATTTTTTACTGAAAGTTCTTCTAATACCAGATTTGATGCTATATTTGGATGAAAAGGACACACCTGGCTTGTTTGGGTAAACAGAACATGACATAGGTAGAAGTAGGGCAGGTTTGGCAAGCTACGACAAAGGGATCCTGGCATGGAAACCGTCTCACTATGTATAGTAGATAAATGGTGTGCTGAAATGAAGTTTTAATGTAACTTGCTTTTATTGAAGAGATGTGTGGGGAAATTAATCAGCAGGGCCATCTGTTATGCACATTTGATGTTCGTTAATCAAATGCATCTGTTTTCAGAAATGGCACGAGTATGATTTCATTGATCATCCCTCCTAAGGACCAGATCTCCAGAGTGGCCAAGATGCTGGCAGATGAGTTTGGCACAGCATCCAACATCAAAAGCAGAGTCAACCGTCTCTCTGTTCTTGGAGCCATCACTTCTGTACAGCAGAGACTCAAACTGTACAATAAGGGTGTGTGTAAATGTGTTTTTGCTTTGTTGAGGATCTGGTTTCTTTTGCTGCACAATATTTTAAATAATGAAACTAAGAAATTCATGTGGGATGTCCCCCTCCCAGAAAATGTTAATCAAAACCCATTTAACTTTACCATTCAAGGTAATAGTCTAGTTGCTTCCTGTTAGAGATGCACCGATCTGATACTGGGTATCGGGACGACATTGGCCTAAAATGCAGGATCGGGAATCCTAGGGAATGCTTAGAGAGAATAGAGATAGGGAATGCTTCCGATGCCATGACGCAAACTGTCGTAAAACCTTGTAAAACGTGTGTCATCGATTGACAGCTGCACAGCTGAGATGACCTGCGAGTGTGGTAACAAACAGTAACAACCGTGTCTGCGGTTTGGAATTGCTTCACACTTGAGGTCGACACCAGTAAAACGGCTTGTTGCAAAGTTTGCAAGGCGAGTCTTTCGAGGGATGGCAGTAGCATTCCACATTTCCCCAAAATAGCCTTTTATCGGATCGTTATCGGCCATGGAAAAGAAAAAGTGGTATCAGTGCATCCCTACCTTCTATCCCTCTCCTCATCAATGACAAGGGGAAGTGTATTTGGAGTGATCCTGGATTGAGTATTTAACTTGTCGATCTGATTGTCCCTTTTACCCCGTAGTGCCTCCCAACGGCTTGGTTGTCTACTGCGGCACTATTGTGACCGATGAGGGCAAGGAGAAGAAAGTCAATATTGACTTTGAGCCTTTTAAACCCATCAACACCTCTCTGTACCTCTGTGACAACAAGTTCCATACAGAGGTAAGACCATGAGCCTTTAAATTGGTTTTACCTTTCTCCTTCTCATATCCTTGGTAAGATGTTTGGTGTATGGCTTGGTAACGGGGGATAGGATACTGCATAGCTGTCATCTGTACTCATAGCCAACAGGTGTTTTATTGAACTCAAGAGATCCCTCTGGTTGTTTGCAGGACAGTCCAAGCTGGAGGGTGTATAGTTAGTATTAATAAGTATTAGTAATTATTAATAAAGTATTAATAATATATTTACCTTTCAGAAGAACATAACATAACCCTTTTTTCTCTTTTTGCATCTCTCTGCCAGGCTCTTACAGCTTTGCTCTCTGACGACAGCAAGTTTGGTTTCATTGTGATCGATGGTAGTGGTGCCCTCTTCGGAACTCTGCAGGGCAACACTAGAGAGGTGCTGCATAAGTTCACTGTGGACCTACCCAAAAAGCATGGTAAATAAGTGCATGTACACCTGCTTATGCAATACACACAAACAGAACCAAGTCAGCCTGACCAGACAAGGCCTTGCATCACAAACCTGCTCTTTCACCCAGGCAGAGGAGGCCAGTCTGCTCTGCGTTTTGCTCGTTTGCGGATGGAGAAGAGACACAACTATGTGAGGAAGGTGGCAGAGACCGCGTGCCAGCTCTTTGTGTCCAACGACAAGGTCAACGTAGCAGGCATGGTCCTGGCTGGTTCAGCTGATTTCAAGACCGAGCTCAGCCAGTCGGACATGTTTGACCCGGTCAGTATCTCCTGGCCTAACATTGTCAGGTTGTCCTGTTGTCAGGGTATAGCATTGTAGAAAAGCTGATCTCCCCGATGACTAATGATTTGCTTCCTTGTGTGTCCTTGCAGAGGTTACAAGCAAAGGTTCTGAAGCTGGTCGACATCTCATACGGTGGGGAGAATGGCTTCAACCAGGCCATTGAGCTGTCTGCAGAAGTGCTGTCCAATGTGAAATTCATCCAGGAGAAAAAACTAATAGGTACTGGCTGATTAATGGCAAAATCTGTCATGAATATTTGTGAGCCTCTTTCTCTGCGATCCATAGTGTTGTCATGTTAATAGTGAGCAGAGCCATGTCCCGCTTTTCCTCTTAGGAAGATACTTTGATGAGATCAGTCAGGACACAGGGAAGTACTGCTTTGGGGTGGAAGACACGCTGAAAGCCCTTGAAATGGGGGCTGTTGAGATTCTCATTGTCTACGAGAACCTAGATACCATGCGATACATCCTGCGATGCCATGGAGCAGAGGGACTTGCAATGGAGAATGGTACGCGTATCAAGCAAGTGCACACACACAAACAATACACCGAGTTGAGTGACTTTACATGCCTGTTCTGTTTCTTTCTGTGCTCTGTTCAACCTCTTCTTCCACTGATTCAGATGAGAAGACTCTGTATTTGACACCGGAGCAGGAGAAAGACAAGTCTCACTTCACAGACAAAGAGGTGTGTGAGAAGTTATCGTTTTTTCAAAACCATTAACAGTGAATGGCGGAGGTTGCCATTTGCCCAGATTTTCTAGTGGACAATTGTCAATTGTTGCAATTGTGGGTTTCTGATGTTTCCCGTTTTCGCACCAACTGCTGTTGTGCCTTGTAGAGATGTGTCAAAGGACAACCTCAAGTACTCCTTACATGATCAGTGTTGTAAACTGATAACAATATTACACGTGTCATTAATCATAAATGTTCCATTGTCCTGGGGTAACTCTGCTTTGTTCATTTGGGTACGGGTCTATTTCCACAGACTGGCCAAGAGCATGAGCTGATCGAGAGCATGCCATTGCTTGAGTGGTTTGCCAACAACTATAAAAAGTTTGGAGCCACCCTGGAGATAGTCACAGACAAGAGTCAAGAGGGGTCACAGTTTGTTAAAGGCTTTGGCGGAATTGGTGGTAAGTGCTAGATTATACATGAACACCTGAGAAGTCGGCTTTTACTATTTTATTTTGGATTCATGTGAAATATATTTCAAGAAAAGATGTGTAGAAAGATGTGTAGTGATGAGAATGATACGTTGTACAATAATATACAATGATGCTGGAGATGCTATGTTTATAATGGCCCAGGAAAATGACTGAGATAGCATAGTAGACTGATTGTGGCACAGACTGCCTTTATTTTAGATTTTACCTTTATTTTTAGGGGTCTTGCGGTACAGAGTGGATTTCCAGGGCATGGACTACGAAGGGGAAGATGATGAGCTATTTGATTTGGATGACTACTAGGTAGTCGAGACTGACATGAGGAAGAAATAAATGAATCCAATGAAAGGCTTTCCCTCACTCGGCCAACAAGGGAGACTGGTGGAAGGAATGAATTAGTTGAAGAGGGGAGATCCAGTACTTCAAACAAGAGACACAGACGTGATACCATACAAATGTATCCCTGACTTGGAGCAGTGACTCCATCTCCTGGCTGGATGGAGATCTGTCCTCTCTACTCTACATAAATGACGTGTTCAATGTGACTGACATCAAGGCCACGTTCCTCCTGCCTGCTCGGCCCTATCCAGGCCAAACTGATAGGTTAAACAAATATATTTTTCTCCACTTTACTCCCAAAGTACCCTCCCCCCAACCACCATTTTCCTCTTCTTCTTTTTTTTCTTTTTTTTTTTACTGGTTCCTGCTGCTGTATTTTATGACAATTTGATAATGATTATTTTTGTTTTGATTTTTAAAATCAAATTGATGTTAAATCAAATTTATGTAGAGGGCAGGAAAGAACAATTAAATTTGAACTGCTTGACTATCTTACATTCTGTGCCTGCCTTACATCTCATTGCCTTTTCCTTATTCCAGCATTGTGTTTTTTGCCCACATATTCCCTCTTGTAATTGAATCGCTTCCAGTTACTTTAATTTTGAGGACCACCTCCCTGCTCTACCCATAAACACATTGCTCTGAGCCAGTATTTAGGTTTAAATCCTCTGCTTTCATATTGCCTTGCTTACCACATCCCTCACACTCACAGTACCCTATTGTTAGAGGTATATCTGTGTCAAGATAGTGTAGCCTCTAATCAGACTCCTGCAGAATAAACCATGCCCTCACTGTTGTGCACCATGCATACTTTCATATGTTCCCCAGAGACGTATGTGTCCAATGTTAACTGATTGATTCTCTGGATTGCCTGGTGACAGAAACTGACCAATCTTAGAGTGAGTGTGCTTGTTGCTAGGAAGCTTTTGTGTCCTCCAAGCGTACTACTGGTTTGTGTATCGTGTGAAGGTGTCGGCTCAGTCTTCACCGCTCAAAACTAGTCCAGTTAAATGTTTGAGTATGAATTTACTGCAATAACTGATATGATTATGTAAGTGTGTCCTGTGTCTGCGCAGCTCTTCTCCCCTCAAGAACAGCCCAGCCTCTGCATTTGTCAGCCTGAATATGCGTTAAGGCAGAAGCATATGAAGTGATCTGGTCCTTATTGCTCTTGGGGGTCAGTAAGCAGTGTTAAACAGTATGAATATTAAGTCAAGACGGAAGTGCAACAGCAAACCCCCCCTACTATTTTAACATTTTTTCTTTATAGTTAATACATTTTATTTTTCATCCATCACAATTTTGTATGAGATGTATTAAATGCCCTCATTGTTTGCAAATCAGGTGTCGACACTTTTCTCAGTAGCGGCTTATTTTGCATATAACAGGTTTTCCTGCAGTATATGATTACCAGCGATTGAGTTTGTTCTGTCTTTAACTGGAGGCATGAAGTAAACACTAGCGATCAGAGGCAATGCCAAAACAACAGGCAGCCATTGGACATCAATGTATTTTAATTGAAGCATTAATTGATTAATTGACTTGGATTGGCGATGCCACTCTCGATGGTTATTGACGCTCCCAGCACTAGAGATCCATTGAGCGAACTCACCAAACCGAACATCTTTGCCTTAGCAGCAGAAAACAGCCAACCACGAGATAGTACCGAATGACAACAACACCTTCTTTGTCATCTCTAGACCAACCAAGTGCGTCTATGCAAAGACGTACCCCTCCCCCACACCCCACTCCCAGTTGTGCTCCGTGACGTCATATCAGCTGCGGGCCGCCGCCGCCGACGCAGGGTTGGGTTTCCATTTTCGCAGCGAGTTTCGGGGAACAACAATATGGAGCCGGAGATGGAGGACAAAACGATTGAGCTGATGGTGAGTTTCCGATTCGATGAATACCTCATGCCCCAGGCTCGATATAGGGATTCAGCGGAGGCAAGAACACGATCGTGTCAGTCGAATGAAAGACCGATCGAAAGAAGGGACAGGAAAAAAGGAGGGTCGGCTAAGTTAGCTAGCTAGCTAACTTTACGTAGCTAGCTAACTTAAAGGTAGGGCCTAATGTCCATGATTTAGTTAGCTAGCTAACATTACCCCCATGGCGCATGTTTGTGATCACTCCAACCCATATGCTTTGTTCAGAAATTATTCGAGAACGTTTTCAGGTCATCAATGCCGGGGTAGAGGTCCCCCAGATCGCTGTTGAATCGCTAAACTAGTCACTAGTATTGAGGACTGAAAGGGCCGTGGTGTGGTCCCGTCATACTAGCTTGCTAGCATAGCTAGGCTACAGCCAGGGACATCGGGTCTGTGCTATCTCACTCACTGCGTCGCCGCTGCGCCATTTGTCCGGCTGGTACAACAAGCTGGCGACATATCCACCGAGTACACGAAAAGTATCCCAATGAATACAAGCCCTAACCGGTGTTGGGGCTAGCTGCTAACCACCCTCTGACAGCACCGATCCAGAAAATCGCTAAACCAGATAACTATGAAAGGAGACACCCACATAGCATTTTGTCCGAGCAATGAGTTGAATTTCTGTGAAGGCTGATTTCAAGCTGCGTAGAAGGAAGTGGGTAGCTAGCTAGATTGCTGTTGCTAATAAGCTCACTATCATGTTGAAGAAAATGAATAAGGCTATATTATGCTGAGCTGGCTAGTTATCGCTAAGCTAAACGTAATACTCACACTTGAAATGTGAGCGAGTGTGTATTTAGCTGTAATGTCACTAAACTATGAAAGTTGATATTTGGGGCTCGGATCTGTTAGCCACTTACTTACTTGACAGTGTTTTCAGGGTTTTCACATCATTCTTCTCAATTTCTGAATTAGTTTCCCCTGTTTCTCTAACCTGCAAATTATGCTAGCCAGTAGGCCCACCTTGTGGCATGGATTCTACGTGTATTATTTGTCCACTGTCTCGCACTCACTTAACAGACACAATAGTGTGCATGATTTTGGTCATGGCTCCTTAATGTGTATTGTGTGTACATTAACAGTAATGACACACTCTTGGTAGAGCACCCAGCCTAGCCTGCTACACTCATACACACAGCTTGATGTGTCTTGCACCTGCTGTGCGCTGCCCTATATTAAGGTGGTGGCAATGAGACCCCTTAAAGTATAGCTAACAACTGTTGCACTGCCTAGTCCTAACATCTCAATATAGGTCTATCTTTAATCGACATGGTCTTACTCTATCAGGCTTCTTACTAGGTTTATGCACTGGAACTTGTGTGTTCCCTGATTGGCCATAGGACAGTGGTTATACAATTTGATGTGCCCCCCCCAACAATTCACACTCAAACAATTAGTTTACCTTGACTGACAATGTTTATAGATGCAAGTCCACTATCCTGACATTGTACTTTGATCCTCAAAGTAAACTCGATATTGTGGAGTAGTTTGGGTCAGGAAGTGTAATTTTGTGCCTCCGTTCTGTAGACAAATGAGCCGATGCGTCTCTTGATGTACTGATGGATTCTCCCATTTCTCTCATCCGATCAGAACACCTCAGTCATGGATTCCCAGACTGATGACCTCTCATCAAAGAAAACCACCGTGTTCAAGGTGAGCCAGCCACAGTTGCGTAGCCAGGCACTGAAATGGAATGCATTTTTCACACCAAGAGGTTCCCTCTCTCCTTTTATGTCGTTATCCTTCTCACACAGTGGTGTTTTCATCCTGCACATTTTAAAGTGGTTGTGTTTTTGAATTCCAGACAATAGCATTTGTCTTTTCTTTTCTTTTTTTTTGTAAGAGATAAACAACAACATCTCAGCTGGCAAAATGAAAAGCCAATCCATAGCACAATGTCTTTCTGTTTGTTATTCAATGCACTGACTTGTATATCAATTATCATCAGAATAGACTATCAGTGGGACACAGATGTATTGTTTGTTGATCTGATACCATGGAGATTTCACATACAGATTCACATTCAGTTTTCAACCTTAGTTTAACCTCCCTATTTTATATTGAAGTCTACAGGTCATAGTCTCAACTGCGATGTAGTCTACTCTTTCCATTTTTAGGCCTCAATGTCAAAAGCATCTCTTGCAGGAATGGAAAAAATGCAATCTAGAAAGTATTTGTTCGCTGCTACTCTTTTGTCTCTCCCAGAGCGTGTTAGTATGCCCAATACCCTGATATGTGGACTAGCATATTTGTTGTAGAGCGCTGTTTAGAATTCCAAATTTCAGGCATTCTTGACCATCTTTCCCTCTCTGCTGTTAGATCACTAACGGTCCGATGACGGGCTCGAGGAAGAGGCCGTCGGAAGGGAACTACGAGAAGGAGAAGGATGTTTGCATCCAGCTGTTTGACCAATGGTCTGAAGCTGACCAGGTGGAGTTTGTGGAACACCTGATCTCACGCATGTGCCACTACCAACATGGCCACATCAACTCCTACCTCAAACCCATGCTCCAAAGGGACTTCATCACTGCACTGCCAGGTATTGTACAAAATACAGTTTGAAAGGGCTTGTGTGACCGTAAGAAACAAACCTACCACGTACCAAATCCACCACTACGTGGATGGATGGCCACACACAGTTCACCCACACACATACTCGCACTGATAATAATCGTGTGTCCTTGACCTTGCAGCTCAGGGTTTGGACCACATAGCGGAGAACATCCTGTCGTTCCTGGACGCACGCTCGCTGTGCTCGGCAGAACTGGTGTGTAAGGAGTGGCAGAGGGTCATCTCAGAGGGCATGCTGTGGAAGAAGCTCATTGAACGCATGGTCCGCACAGACCCACTCTGGAAGGGCCTGTCTGAGAGGCACCAGTGGTGAGTAGTGACGAATGGGCGCGCTGTGCCACAATGCCCCTGTGGGTTTCATTCAGATCACCTGTGTAATTTAGGATCACTGACATCTCTCACTCTGCTCTCAAGAATCCACATGTTAGATGGCATCTGATCACTGTTTCTGTTTCCACAAACTGTTTCTAACTAGAAGAGATGGTTGATATTGTTTGTAGGAGTTTTTTTTTTTATGAGGTTGTGTTTCTTCTCCTAGGGAAAAGTACCTGTTCAAGAATCGAACCACAGAAGTCCCACCAAACTCCTATTATCGCTCCCTTTACCCCAAAATCATCCAGGACATAGAGGTGGGTGTAAAGAATTGGGAATAAATTCACACTGAAGAATAGAGGACGGGTTAAGAATAAAAACACACATTTATTCCCCAGTACAACTTCAGACGGTTACGGACATGATGAAGCAAACTCAACACAAGTGGCCACATGACCAATTGACCCAAGTTAACTTCACATTATATCTGACTCCAAAAGATATTTCATGTTTTAATAATGATTGATAATGCTTTGTTCATCCCTGTGTGATACACAATCATAGGGATCCAAACAAAATCATATCGGTATCTAACTAACCCCTAACCCTGACCTTAATCATATCGGATCCAAAAGAAAAGCCTTGAGACTCAAAATAAAAGGAAAATGATCACGTTAGCAATGCTGGACAAATTACATCTGACATAGATAGGCCACGGTCTATAACAACGGGAAATAAAATCACTTCTCCAGCATCGACGCGGGGAACATTCCCAATAATTTATAAGACATAACCACGCGTGGACTTAAACTCAGTGCACTTGCACAGATACTGAACAGCAACACTGAACTGCTAGTACCCTTTTACAGATTCTAAACACAGTACATTACGCTGAAAAGAACAATGAATCTATGGCCGCACTATAAGAAGCGAAGCTTATAGTAGTCAGAACATAATTTGGACAACATTACATGAACTTTACCGGTTATTCCTACGATTGAAACTTGATGTATGATTACCAGTGCATCTTGTGATGTGACCGAACGTCAACATTTTCGGTAAAAATCACACCGAAGAATAGAGGACGGGTGAAGAATAAAAACACGTTTATTCCCCAGTACAACTTCAGACGGTTACGGACATGATGAAGCAAACTCAACACAAGTGGGCACATGACCAACTATCACAAGTTAACTTTGTTATATCTGACTCAAAAGATATTTCATGGTTAATAATGAGTGATGATGCTTTGCTCATCCCTGTGTGGCAGACAATCGGATCATATCGTATCCTAGATTCCATTAAGATTACCCAAAATGCTATTTTACCATGCCCTCAAGTTAAGATAAGTCGGATTTGCGAGGAGTTTACGCTCACGCTAATATCTGAAGCTGATCACCCACTCTGCGTTAATGATGCATGTGAAGATTCAACATTAAATGGGAGAACTTGGTCACGATTATGTTGTGCTCTATTAACAGAACCTTTATCCAGCACACATCACATGAATGCACATAGGAAGAATGGGAATAGAGTATCAACAAAATAACCGATTTAACAGTTTCAAAGCAACATATGACTAATTTTTAACCATATGTTTAACGTGTCAAAGACAACACGGGAGAGTAACTCAAAGGACACATTGCTATCCTTCTCCTTCAATACCATTCCCAACAGTAGGACGTAGGTTTGAGATACATTACAATGGCAAAGGAATCGACAAATGCTAAGGCGCGATTTCTTCCGGATGTCCACCAGGCATGCTCATTCAACTGTAAATAGGTTATTGATCGCGCATGTAAATCAAATAGCTGGCTGGCACCACCACCAAAGCCGTCTATAGGGGTACCCGCTGCTTCCTCCTTCTCCCTCCTCTCACTGGTTTTCCCTACATCCCTCACTCTCTCACTGATATTAACCATCCCCCCCCCCCCCTCTGTCTGCAGACCATCGAGGCCAACTGGAGGTGTGGTCGGCACAATCTCCAGCGGATCCAGTGTCGCTCAGAAAACAGTAAGGGGGTTTACTGCCTGCAGTACGACGATGACAAAATCATCAGCGGTCTCAGAGACAACTCAATCAAGGTAGGTTTTTGTGCATGTGCGTGCGTGTTTTTTTTTTTTTTTTTTTGTGTCTCACCCTCTTGTATGTGTGCAGATCTGGGATAAACAGTCTCTGGAGTGTCTGAAGATCCTCACGGGTCACACAGGCTCTGTGCTGTGTCTGCAGTATGATGAAAGGGTCATTGTCACCGGCTCCTCAGACTCCACCGTCAGGTCAGCAGCTCCCCTCCCTCCTATCTACCCACATCCTATAATCCTCACTTAGCAGTGCCATCGGAAGCTTTAAAGCGTTCGTTGAGAGTATTTTTCTGTTTTTTTCGGGGGGGGTATTGAGTATCTCTTCTGGTATTGAGTCTCTCTCTCTCTCTCTCTCAGGGTGTGGGATGTAAGCTCTGGTGAGGTGCTGAACACACTCATCCACCACAACGAGGCGGTCCTCCATTTGCGGTTCTGTAACGGTCTGATGGTGACGTGCTCCAAGGACCGCTCCATCGCTGTGTGGGACATGGCCTCTCCCACTGACATCAGTCTGCGCCGCGTGCTGGTTGGCCACAGAGCGGCAGTCAACGTAGTGGACTTCGATGACAAGTACATTGTATCTGCATCCGGGGACCGCACCATCAAGGCAAGTCTCTGGATTGTTCAGTAGATGTTGGTGATTCAGTTATGACTTATATGCCAACAAATGTGTGATTAACACACTCTGGTTATACTCCGTACAACCAGAGCTGTTTTAAATGAGGAACTGGTTCTGTTTCCCATCGCTGCTTCTCGTCATTTATTTCCAAAATCATGAAATAATAGACAGCTAGTTCCAAAGCGCCCTAGTCTACCAAATCCATAGTCTGTAGGCATGAGTCACGTTTTTGAGAACTGACCTCTCCCGACAAATCACGCATGTGGGTAGGCGGGGTTCAGAATGAATGGAGTAATCAGAGGTTTGGAGGAATAATGATAGCCAGATTTCCTGCGCCTGCATGTCCATCCTCTTCTGGCAATAATACCCCGAAACTGAATAGACAGTTAGCCCGGGAGACATGTTTAACTTGGGAGACGACCAAATCCTCCACTCACCTTGGTTCTGGGATGTTATATGAAGCATCCAGTAGAGAGCAGCATAGAGCAGTTTTGCTCCAATAGTGAGGCCTGCTGTGGGAAGCGGTGAACTCAAGAGTTCACCGCTGGCGTCACTCCTCCTCGGGCCAAACTGCTGGCCGGTCTGTCTCCTCACCTCGGCCCCGGCACTGCGCCTCCCCCTGTCTTCCAGACGGTGGATTTGTGGGCAGCCAGGATTCCAGGAACAAAGAGACCCTGGCTAGCCCACCCATCACCCTGGGAGGCGGGCCAAAGCATTCCGCACCGAGCTGTCTCCCGCACTCTACGCCCCAGCTCTCTGAAAACATTCCCAAAGTAATAAGGGAGGGACGGCAGACGTGTGTGCGTGTGTGCGTGCGTGCGTGTGTGTGTCATTGTGGACCTACAATGTACATCTGTTACTGTACGTCTTTACTCGTGTGTTTACATTCATGTGTTGATGCACCTGCACAATATCACTCTTTCAAACACACATACTTGTGTGAGTGTTACTCGAGTATTCCTCTGGCCCACAAAGATGTTCTCTTCATCTTAGTAGCTGCGTTGCCTAGTCCAGACAGTGATTAGTAGTAGATGGAGAAAAAAAGGAAAGACTGGGTTTCAGGAGCTGAAAAGGAAAGACTGTTGAAATGTGTATATATGTTCTCTCTTGTCTACAGCATGTAGACCTGTGTGCATAATGTTTTTGTTCATCTTGTCCATGTTTCCCCTGCAGGTGTGGAGCACCAGCACGTGTGAGTTTGTGCGGACACTGAATGGCCATAAGAGAGGAATTGCTTGTCTGCAGTACAGGGACAGGCTTGTGGTCAGTGGCTCCTCTGACAACACTATCCGGTGAGTGTGTGTGTGTGTGTGTATTCATGTACACACGTGCATGGGTGTGAAATAGGCAAATATCACCATGGATCTATTCCCACAAATTGCATTTTGAATTATGCTTGTTGTTTTCTCAACACATTCCCCCCCTGTAGGTTGTGGGACATTGAGTGTGGAGCGTGTTTGCGGGTATTGGAGGGACATGAAGAGTTAGTCCGCTGCATCCGATTTGACAACAAAAGGATCGTTAGTGGGGCCTACGATGGGTAAGAGTGGGTTTATCCTTTTGTGACAGGCGTTAAGTCTGAGCTGATCCTCACTACTAATGGGTTACTGTCTGTTAATGTGTTTATTTTGGACCATTAATCCTGCGTTTACCCCACTGTTAATCCTCTGACCTCCTAATATTTTTTTTTTAGGCCATGGTAAGAGATATAGCCCCAGTTTATCCAATAATGTGACTCGATGACTGGTAGCTTGTGTTTGTTGTTGTTGATGCTCCAGATGCTAATCCTGTGCTGTTCCTTTGTAGCAAAATCAAGGTATGGGACCTGCAAGCAGCCCTGGACCCTCGCGCCCCTGCCAGCACTCTCTGTCTGCGCACACTAGTGGTGAGTCTAGTCTGGATCGATTTTTTTTTTTTTAACAGGAGATTGACATCGGCGGTAATGGTGAAGATGCCGATGATAACGGTGATGCTGTCTTTCAGGAGCACTCTGGGCGGGTTTTCCGGCTACAGTTTGATGAGTTCCAGATCATCAGCAGTTCTCACGATGACACCATCCTCATCTGGGATTTCCTGAACGTGTCAACCAACGGACAGACAGAGGGCCGGTCGCCCTCCCGCACGTATACCTACATCTCCAGATAGCAGGTACACACATGCTCCCACAGTTTGGACTGAACTCCTTCATTACACTTACACTGTAGTGTGTCAGAAAATAGAGGACAGTGATAACTGCTGTGTTTTTTTAAGGAACCTTTTATTTGGTGTAATCAGGCAGCAGATCAAGTCCATAGTTATTTTATTTTATTTTTATTTAATTTTTTTTCTCCAGTAGTGTTTTTAACCCTTTGACCTATCCCCCCCCCCCAGTCTACAGCAGTATACAAAGCATTAACATCTTCATGGCATACCAACCTGTGTGTTTATTGTTTTGATAGTTCTTGCCACACCTCACTTCATCACTCACCATCACTGGGTGTGGTGAAACCCAGTTCCAAACGGTTAGCCTGATAAGCCTGTTTCCCAACAGTCTGAAAGTCTAGGATCCATACACATATTTACTGACACATCTACAAGATTGCAGTGTGCTAAGTTGGTCTCTCTCTCTCTCTCCCTCTCTCTGTCTGTCTGTCTGTCTCTGTCTTCAGGGCAGGCCCGTTGGAATGTGGTGTGTGTGCGGGGACAGTCCTGACGGCCAAGTCTCTGTGTCAATGTGTCAGGGTCACAGGTCGAAGAACGGACCCACCCTCCCCTCTCCCCACTCCTCCATCATCCTCCTTGCTCCATCTCTTCATCTCTGTCCTCCTGGTGTTCATTTTGAGTTGATCTACAGTGCTCAAACACACTGCCCTTTGCCCAACCCTACCCCAATAAAACACACACACACAGCAGAGTCCTTTTGGTCCCACTCTAAAGCCCCCCCACCTCCCGTTACTCTGCTCACCTAAGACAGAGGCACAGACATGGTCATGAAGGAACATAAGCTGAATGCAGAAGAGGTGGAGACAGAGGGATCAAGTAGTTCTGTCAGAAATGCCCCCTTGGGAGGAACGGAAGGAGGAAGGAAGGGCCGAGGCTCAACTCTTCTCAACCAGACTGAGTGACAGATGCCCCCAGGCCCGGCCCCTCGGGGCCAAAGGACTCTGTATCAATCTTGTTCTTTTCTCATACTTTGTTTGGTGGAAGAAAAAAAAAAAAAAGAGACTTTGTAGAAGAAAGAAAGCTGAAGTGTATATTTCTTCCCAGAAGACTGTACTGCATGGATGAATGATGGGACAATAGTGTGCTAGTGACCTATATCTGTTTTTCTATCTTTTTTTTTTTTTTTAATTTTATTTCTTTTTTTTTATTTGGGTCTTTTTAATTCATTTAGCTTTTCTTTGTTACATCGTACTAAGAATTGTAGTTTATTCTCTCTCCAAACCCTGCTCAAATTCTCAAAATTCCCCTCTCAAAACCCCTCTCATCCCTGTTTCCCTTCCCCTTACCCCTCACTTTCTCTCCCTGTCTTGTTCTGTCCCCCCCCCCCCCCCCCCTTGCTGTCTGCCTGTCTAGGTTCTGAATGACCCCTAACTGAGCTGAAATTAGTTGTAAACAGAATTGTCTCGTCTAAAATGGTGTTGTATATTGAAATGATTTTTTTAAAGAAAAAAAAACATTATTATTATTATTATTAAGAATAAAGTACTTGACTGTGAAGGAGTGTTAACCAGCTTGTATGAGCAGTGTGTTTGTTCCTTGTTCTGTGCCACATTTATCTATGATGCTAGAACCGTCACTCAGGTTCTCAAATGGCCAGTCTATTAAAGAAGTATGTGAGTGCGTGTGTGTGTGTCAAAAATAGGGAAACAGAAAGGGAGATATGTATCATAAAGACATGCACATCACTGTGTGGGAGTGGAGGATAGATGGTGTGTATTTTAGGTTGAATACTTGAATACCATGAATATTCATTTTAGCAAGGTCTGTTTGACATTTACAATTTCCATGGGCACCATGTACAATTTCCATGATGTTAGAATATCACTGTTATGGAATATTTGGTGCTAAGATTGAGGATAGTTTGCCCAACTCTATATATGGTTCTGATTAATACGTGTGTGTGTGTGTGTGTAGCTGTGACAGTTAGAAGGTACTTATTATGGCATGATTTATTGTTCACTCAGAATGGGTGTCTGCCTGTGTGACTGTTGGAAGGAAAGAGAGAGAGAGAGAGAGTGTGTGTAATGTAATGTTATGAAGGGAGGATCAAAGTGAGTGTGCAGACAGGGAATGCTGTTGCTGGAGCCCAGAGTGTGATCAGGAATGCAACAGTGCTCTGAAACCCAGATTCCTCTCCCCACACATACACAGTACATGTACACTCGCTCTCTCACACACATTTTCAAGGAAACTTTCCGCAGAGTTGTTCTGCACTGAGAGACTCTACCCCTACTCCCCCCCCCCCCCCCCTCCGCTTCCCCTCCACAGGGCCCACATGCCTGAGACATGCAGGCAGAGAAACATGTTCCGGCCGCAGGAAATGACATGCTTATGGGTGGGGCTGTCAATGACTGGAGAGCACCACCCAGTTATGAAAGAAAGGGCTGCAATGCTTGCAAGGAGGAGATCCAACACAGATATGCAACAGCAAGGGCAGCAGCTGGCCACGTCTTTACTGTTCTTTATTCTTTTGCTGTGACCTGTTTTTTTTTATTTTGTATGGGAGTCTGGAGGGTCCATTGTTATTTATTTGAAAAATAAAATGTGGAACCTCTTTTGAGTGTCTTATTCTAGCCTGTGGCCCCCGCTTGGCTCTAGACTGGTCTGTGATAAAGTTTATATTTCTCTCGACCTCTCACATACACACCCTGTTACACTCAGATCAGTTAGTAAAGAGTGATTACGCCATGAGTCTCAACAGTGTTGGGAGCCTTAGCTGTTTTGACCCCTCAGTTATCAACCCAAAATGACATGGTGAGTTTCAACCTGTCTGCCTTGAGATACTAGTGGTGATGCTCTGTATGCCATTTTGAGAGAAGAACAATATATCTAGTCAAGGATGAATGGATTTACAGTATTTTAGATTTTAGTATTGCAGACACCCCCATTTCCAGTGACCACCAGGGGGCAGTTGTTCTCTATTCTTGGGTAACATGGTAATGACAATACCATTAGGAAACATGGTGCTTGACATGTCAGTTGTTTTGTGGTATAGTCGACATGGTGTGTGTGTGTGTGTGTGTGTGTGTCTGTCTGTCTGTCTGTCTGTCTGTCTGTCTGTCTGTGTCTGTGTCTGTGTCTGTGTGATGTGTTAATAAGCATCTGTCGACTGACAATATTGTTATCATATCATGAGTAACATAAATCAGACCTCAAGCATAGCAACAGCAGTTAGGCATCGAATGGCTTTGTGGAACCAACACGTTAAATAAATAATTTTATTTATATTATAGATATACTGCAGATATTGTGCTGACTAGAGCATCATGTATTGAGTGAATAGGCAGGAACAGCAGCTCCTGAGTCAGTTATAAAAACAAACATACAACAAGTGGGAGACCATGACATTTCCTTAGTTGGCCCCTTTGTTCTGTAATGAACACTAGTCAGTTGTCACTAGTCCAGTTGTCAATAGATGCTTGAGTGTTTGTCACTGAATTGATTAACCAGTTGTCT
The DNA here is from genome assembly GCF_951799395.1 of Argentina silus. NCBI lineage: Eukaryota > Metazoa > Chordata > Actinopteri > Argentiniformes > Argentinidae > Argentina > Argentina silus. The sequence goes on along the minus strand of NC_139656.1, from coordinate 24,331,552 downwards.
TTGGAAGCTAAAAAAAAAAAAGCGAATAAAGTTTTTGGTATTGAACACTGTAGTCTTTGGAAGCTTGAGTGATCGGAACTTAAAGCTGTTGTCCATTCGTCTTTGGAAGCTGAACTTCAGTCCTTTTGGTACGGAACCTAGAGTTAAGCTGTTCTGTGCACGTTAAATGTTCAGCACTGTGCTCTGTAGTTCATCAGTCTTTGTGAATGCTTGTTGTTTGGTATGGGCGATGTCTCTGAGAATGGGGGAGGAAAAAACAAGAACTAGATCTTCCTGGGTCACTTCCACGGCACCAACCACATAACATCACAGGCTAAATGACATAATGTGGTCAGATTGTTTACCTCAAAGTATTTTAGTGCACAGGCACCACTGAATTAGCTCTTCACCTTGGCTCAGTCCAGCAAAATCACAACAGTTGAACCATCGGAGGGGAGGTCTGGGTAAGGTCTGTGGTGTAGGAGTGGGATTGACTATGAAGGGGCTTTAGTCCCTGTGGGTCTGGTCCCTCTCACTCTCTTGCTCCTCTTGCTGACTGTCGTGAAACGGAACGGCTGCAGGTCCAGTTGTTCCCCGGGGGGCGGGCGCTTCATGAAGTGGACGTCCTGCTGGTTGGGTAGTGTTTGTGAGCCTCGGCGAGGGCGCCCTCTCTTGGTGAAGCCGACATACCACCCGGAATAGCGCGCCGACATCAGTGCCGTGTAGTGGTTCTCCAAAACCATCTCAATGAAAACACAGTCTGCACTGCGATTGCTAGCCTTCTGGAATACAGACACAAAAAAAAGCAAATATCGTTTCTGAAAATTCAATATTCATTTTGGCAGGTGTAAGTGTAATGAGGGTCAGAATTAGTTTCACATTTTGTCTCTCACCTTGCCCACAAGCTTGCCTCTGCGGTTCATGCAGAGGTAAAAGTTGGTCTCTTTACCACGGATCCTCACCTGACTCCCAAAGGTGTCAGCCTCTGCAACAAGCTGGGCTTGTGAAGAGACAGAAGCACAAAGAGACAGATTGTAAGAGGGGTTATGGAGTTGCAGGAAAACATCAGACCGTGCCTCTTAGGAAGCCAATAGATCACCCGACCCACTGCAAGGGTCAAACTAAATCAATAACATTACACCTTTCTCTCTCTCTCTCTCTCTCTCCCCCTCCCCCGCCCACCCCCATGACCCCTCCCTCTAATTACCACCTATTTCAACCACAAGGACACAAAACAGGGCACTTGGAAAATCAATGACCTCATCAATAACTCTCATTCCTCCCCCACTGTGTCTCATTTTCTAGAGTCTGTTCATCATTACACCAAAGCACGCTTGGCACTGGGTCCATTTGCTACTTTAAGTTTGATTTTGAGGAAACGTGTTTCGAGGCCCATTTTGAGAATGTATGTGTGTTAGAAAACATAAGAGGAATATTGTTTTGGTTGTCTGGGAGTTGGTACATGGACATTGTGTATCAGGATTGTTTTGTATAGATGTGAGAAGCACGACCATGCCATCTTACCATATTTGTCTCCATCATCTCCCTTGGCACTGATTCGTTTCCCTATCACCTGCACGTGTTTGCCACTTGTCCTGCTATACAGCTGGTACACTCGGTGATGCCGTCGACTCATCGCATCTTGAAAGTGTGTCTGATTCTCCACATGAACACCGAAATTAACATTGTCTACAGCTAACACCTGCATCACCATAACACAAAAAAAGGCAGGTGATTAGAATGACTTTATTCAAAGAGAATGGATTCAATGGCAAACAAATGGATAAAATACTGCTCAGCTTGTACACACATTTACCTGTAGGGGGCTGCAGACCACCAGTAAAGCCTGGACAGATCTGAGAACAGGGAGAAATGGATCTGGATTGAGATTACATGATTAGATTTAGTGTTTTTCAGCTTAAAAATGCAGTGGCTACAACATTTCTTTGGCTCTTGCCTATTGTCAGCCTCCTCTACAACCACCTAACCCTAACCCTAACCCTAACCCTAACCCTAACCCTAACCATAACAATATACTTATAAAAAGCAGGCAATGAATAAGACCCTGGCTCCAACAAACACAGTAGCCAGACTGTCTCTGCCCTATCTAGGGAGAGCAGCTACGGCAATGCTCTCGTCTATGTGGTAGAAAAGTATCAACATTCACTTATCGATACAATTATCTATCCATTTATCCATCCATCCATCCATTCATCTGATCCACCTATCCATCCAGTTATATGATCCATCTAAGATTCTAATGCAATGCACTTATGTTTCATGCTTACTGTTTCATCTCCACCACATGCCCCCCGCTGTGTGCTCATTAGGGGACCTAATGCCTGGAACGCAGCCTACAGCTGGGCCAAAGCAGACACAGATGTCTGCTCTACTTCTACTCTCTGCACCACTTTTGTTTTACCTCTGTGTTACCTCTAAAGAAACGGAGGTCAAATCAGATGTGGTCTCTGCTGTTTGAGAATCCGACAGTAAGTATGAAAGATGCAGGATCATAATGGGGAGTGACAGGGATAGTTTGCAGACAGAAACTGGATTGTGTTTCACGATAAAGTGAGGTTTAGCGTACAAGATTAACAGCATTGGTTAAAGGCAGATTGACTGGGAGGTGGGGCGGGGGGATTTAATTACGGATTATACACTTGTCATTCACATATCACATATCTAATCCAAGGCACTAATAGGGTGCCAAAGAACCCCCCAGGTCAGAGGAGTGCATATATTACTGAGACAAACACCACCTGCTGTGGTAGACTTATGGTCAGAAACACACACTTCACGCACACACACGCACACACGCACGCACTCTCTCTCTCTCTCTCCCCCCCCCCCCCCCCCCCCCCCCCCCCCCACACACACACACTGACACAATACGCGTCTGAGCCACACATAATGTATGTCAAAGACAACTGCCGTTCCACCTCACTTCGCCTTGTGAGGGATATTAAGTCCGAAGGCTACGTAAACTCCATTCGTATCACTCCAGAAAACCCAGAGTTAAGGCACATTTCACTTACAACACGATCAGTGTAGAGAGGAGGGATCTCATCGCTCTAGCACCGCCGCCGTCCCGAGCAGCTATCCAGGCCAGGGAAAGTCAGGCACCGTTACCGGGGATCTCTCCGCTGACTGTAATCCGTTCGTTGGAAGAGGGATCGGGAGACGTAAACAATTCCTGCGGGCATCAGCAGCGCACACTGGGCACATCGGTTTGAATGCTGGCGGAGGTGAATGGGTTTGCTAAGCAAAGATGGTGTTTCTGTTAAACAGCCAGCGCGCGCTGTAGCCTATATGTCCTGGCCAGCACCTCTATTCCCGAAAGGACGACAGGTGAAAAAGTTGGAAAACAGGACAGCTTTTCGCAGGTTTGACCTACTCTACCTGTTAAATAGCCTATACAAAGACAGGTAATAGGCTACAGATGTTGCATTCTGAACAGATAATCTGTAGGCTGCGGAAGGCTACATTCCAATGAAGATGCTCAACTCAGTTGAACTTGTCAACTATTGCCATTGCCCACATATGCTCCTATGATCTTCTTTTCCTTTATCATGTCACTTTTTCCTTTTATGAGAGGTCATGGTAAATTAGCTGTCATGGTCGTTCAAACATCCATCTCCAGTGTAACGGGGCGTCTGCGCTCAGGGGGTGAGAGCGGGGCATATGGGGAGTGCAGGCGGGGAAGGTGGAGGTAGCACGCGCCCGGTGTAACCCCCGTGATGATAGAGGTGGTTCCCACGGGAGCCGAGAGACCAGAAGGAGACGAAGGCGGAGTAGAAAGGTGTCCCGAGTAGTTCAGTCATTGCAATTAGCCTGTAGAACGGCGATGGAGTATATCATATGAACGTGCAAAGAGGCAACAGCAACCCATAGAGAGCTCCAGAATTCCCGGTATTCCAAGGACTGAAGAGATGGCTATTGTTATGCTGGGGTGAAAAGTGGTTTGACAGCAGTGACACTGTTGGCTGACCGCACCGTCACGGTGCGAAGCAAACGCCCCTTGAACATGCCCTGTCCTAGATAAGCTATCAGTCTACTTTGGTTTTGCATTTGCTTACATGTGTTACAGAAAATTAGGACACCCTTCCAGTGCGGATGTCATGCACCTGCATCTCTCTCTCTTTCTCTCCATATAAGGCTGCCCTCTGTAAGTTCCATTTAAATTATGAAATACATAATGGAAAAGTCAAGAGAATGAGAAAATTGGAAATGAGGGGGAGGGTGTGCGTAAGGTATGTAAGCAAAGAAAGGGATCCAAAATGAACATTTCTCAGGGATTTAACTACACCGCCAGCTCCTCACTCCCTCACCGCTGTGGAACCGCAGACTAACGGTCAGCCAACCATAGCCCCCCACCCTCCCCCACCTCTCCTCACTCACTCTCTCTCTCTCTTTCTCCCTCTCACACACACACACACACACACACACACATTTCTTATTTTGGTGATAATAAACTATTATAGCTGGCAGCATAGAGGGAGGGATCAAATCAGGGTCACTAAGGTAGTTTTTTTTTTTTTTAATATAGCTGAGTTTATGATAGGCCTGCATTTAGAGTTTGAGGTGAGAAAAGGGACAAGGGTGTTTTTTCTAAGTCTGTACTATAATGTATTTAAAAAGTAAAACATAATGTGTTGACCTCATACACATCTCCTGTCTATAACATGCTGAACATAAAACCATTACCCTTATACTGTAAATAACAAGTATGTTAGTATGATCCATGTATGATCTTTGTTTAAATGAGACCATAAGTTACGATCAGATTCACATCAGTAATGTGAGTAAGATTAAATAATTAGATGTCCATAATCAGCCTACCCTCCACACCACCATAACCACCAGGAACAGCAGCAGAACAGTGAGCGTTGTGAGACTCACAGGCTTAACAGGTTCCATATGAGGCTGCTGGGCCTGGCTGAGCTGACCTGATTCATGGTACTGAGCCTGGCACCACCTACCCGCGTTCTGTCTTCTTTCATTTGGGCTGTCATGCTTCTACCTGACACCTGTGCTGTGGTTGGACAACCTTTTGTCCCAGTGAACAAATGATACGTCTCCCCCTTGCCTGCTCTGTCTGTCTCTGTGTCTGTTCACTAGAGGTCCCCCACCCCAGACACTGTTATTTTTGAAATGTTGAAATATGAAAAAACAATGGAAAACTGGACCCATTTTAAACAAGCTCCAATTCCACTGTGTAAAGAGTGATGAATGTGCTTTTTAAGGTGAACGTGTGTAAGCTTCCTCACTGTGTTACAAGCCACTGCGTCTCAAAGTAGAGTTGTATGTCTTACAAATGTTTTTCGAAAATGTATTGTGTTGTTAGAAGTCTACTATCATCTCAGGACTGTAACCTATGTTCAATATCAATATGTTACCTTGCTTATCAGTTTATCAGTGTGCCAAAGCAGTGTTTCAGGGTAGCTTTTGGGATACATTGACCAGTCTATCTCTCTCTCTCTCTCTCTCTCTCTCTCTCTCTCTCTCTCTCTCAGACTCCCAGACTCTCAGACAGTCTGTCTTGGCTCATCCTCTGTCTTTCCAGACTTTGAAGGCAGTTCAGACTTCTAATATAAGACAGGTCCCCACCACAACAAAAGACCAAACTTTGAGTTAGAATAAACAATTTCTCTCTCTTCCACCCCTTCTGTCTGTTCCCTTCCCCTTGTTATTTCACTCTTGGCTCAAGGAGAAGTATGTGCACTTGTTATGCGTTTTCCATGGCAGCCTTTTCTCTGGAATAGATTAGCAGCAGAGAGTGACGGGGTGAGCTGAACAAGTGAGAGAGAGATAGACATAATGAGGCACAGGGAAACAGGGCCTAGTGAGAGCTGAAAGAGATGGACTAAACGTACCCGATGCATCATGTGACATACCGTCTCAACTCAAGTCTTGAACACCTCTTTCTTGTCCTGAAATACAGCCTCGTCAATTGGCTTATCGACCTTTTAACAGATCTGTCCTCATGCTCACCACACACACGCACACTCACACTCACATTCTCTCTCTCTCTCACACACACACACACACACACACACACACACACTTGGCACTTTGGACTAGGCTTTAAGAGTCTTGCAGGCAGGATATGGATGATAAATTGTAAGATATTGTGAGATATATGAAATTCGTTGGTCGACCATGTGTGGTGAATTGTGTGTTTTGTCTCTGCATGACCATGACAAGAGGAATAAGCTCCACTGATCAAAAACACCCTGTAAGACAGGAACCAGAACCCTATACACTGGAACCATTTCACATGTTTGCTATTTATCTGTTGGACTGAGTTCAAACGAAAAGGCAAAGGAAAAGAAGCATTTTATGAATTGGTAATAAATGGTAGAGGTTTCTTTCAGCTTTGCGGAAAATGTGTTTAACATTCAGACAGGCACGTACTCTGGCAGCTTGAATTCCCTGACTCTGTTGGGTCTTGGCAAGGAAGGCTCCTGTCAGTCATATCTTATTAGAGCCACAACATGATTGGCCAAGAGCTGCTGGCACCCACCCTCATAGAGGAAGTTGTGCCATGCTGCTGGGATGTGGGGTTGTGTTGTGGAACTGCACTTTTCTGTGAGGTTACTTTGAGGACCGTTGTTGTGGCATAAGGTTTTCCTTGTGCTTTTTCTTGGTGTTGTGGTGCTTGTTCTACTGGGGAAAGGTATTCTGATGCTGGGCTGTGAAGTTGTGTTGTTGGGCTGTGTTGAGCTCTTCTGTAGCCAGTGCTGCGTTCCTTTTTAGAACAGAGCCTTTTATAGGGCGACATATCCAAGTATGTAATGAGATTGGAATATACGCAAACTAAATGGTATATAGATATAGAATGCAGGTCTTCAGAGAAACACATCACGCATGCACACACACACACACACACACACACACACACACACACACACACACACACACACACACACCAGAGTACCACAATGCTATGATTTAATGCTTGTTGTTTCAACCTTCAAGATAGTAAATCCTGTAACTGTGTGGACTCAAATGGACTCAAGATATGTGATAAAAACAACAGATCCTTGTGTAGGATGATAGATGAAACCCTAACCCTAACCCTAACCCTAAAAACAACAGATCCTTGTGTAGGATGATAGATGAAACTACTTTTTATGGTGTGACAAAACTAAACAAATTGAAATAAACTAATAGCTCTGAGAGACTGACTCAGGCACACTGTGAGATCAGGTGGGCGATATGTAGACATGTATGAAGACATCGTCTGTGGAGGTACACAGGACTTTGAGATTTGTGCCATACATAGTGTGAGACCATGTCCTCCTACTGTATGCTCTGTGATGTTATACAAGTGGCATATCATAAAAAGATTAAGAGCCATGTTGTA